>NW_027518145.1:0-36519 GCF_048772815.1 Callospermophilus lateralis | reverse complement strand
ACAAGCAAACACTGCGTAAAACACATTCATTGGAAAGGTGTTCCAAGCTTCCAAAATACTACTGGTTTTCTGAATACTTGGCAAATTATTTTTTCATCCGACCTTGATGATCTCTGTGGTAATGATCAGTTCACTAAGTCCACTTAGCTGCCCAATTTTCACTCTTCTAGGATGAAGCGTTCGTTACCAGTAACAGTTTGAGTTTTTAGGTTTCACTCTATTTCCTCCTATACAGATAGATGTGTTTTTTAAGTCTAAATCAAACACGGTTTGTGCTAGCTCCTTGAAAATTGACAAAATAAAGTAGTTCTAAGTTCTGTCTTTGTGGTTTGTTTCCTCTTGAAATAGCCACAAGCAAAGAATGCGTAAAACACATTCATTGGAAAGGTGTTCCAAGCTTCCAAAATACTACTGGTTCTCTGAATACTCGCCAAATTTTTTTTCATCCGACCTTGATGATCTCTGTGTTAATGATCAGTTCACTAAGTCCACTTAGCTGCCCAATTTTCACTCTTCTAGGATGAAGCGTTCGTTACCAGTAACAGTTTGAATTTTTAGGTTTCACTCTATTTCCTCCTATACAGATAGATGTGTTTTTTAAGTCTAAATCAAACACGGTTTGTGCTAGCTCCTTGAAACTTGACAAAATAAATTAGTTCTAAGTTCTGTCTTTGTGGTTTGTTTCCTCTTGAAATAGCCACAAGCAAAGACTGCGTAAAACACATTCATTGGAAAGGTGTTCCAAGCTTCCAAAATACTACTGGTTTTCTGAATACTCGGCAAATTTTTTTTCATCCGACCTTGATGATCTCTGTGGTAATGATCAGTTCACTAAGTCCACTTAGCTGCCCAATTTTCACTCTTCTAGGATGAAGCGTTCGTTACCAGTAACAGTTTGAATTTTTAGGTTTCACTCTATTTCCTCCTATACAGATAGATGTGTTTTTTAAGTCTAAATCAAACATGGGTTTGTGCTAGCTCCATGAAACTTGACAAAATAAATTAGTTCTAAGTTCTGTCTTTGTGGTTTGTTTCCTCTTGAAATAGCCACAAGCAAAGACTGTGTAAAACACATTCATTGGAAAGGTGTTCCAAGCTTCCAAAATACTACTGGTTTTCTAAATACTCGGCAAATTTTTTTCATCCGACCTTGATGATCTCTGTGGTAATGATCAGTTCACTAAGTCCACTTCGCTGCCCAACTTTCACTCTTCTAGGATGCAGCGTTCGTTACCAGTAACAGTTTGAATTTTTAGGTTTCACTCTATTTCCTCCTATACAGATAGATGGGTTTTTTAAGTATAAATCAAACACGGTTTGTGCTAGCTTCTTGAAACTTGACAAAATAAAGTAGTTCTAAGTTCTGTCTTTGTGGTTTGTTTCCTCTTGAAATAGCCACAAGCAAACACTGCGTAAAACACCTTTATTGGAAAGGTGTTCCAAGCTTCCAAAATACTACTGGTTTTCTGAATACTCGGCAAATTTTTTTTCATCCGACCTTGATGATCTCTGTGGTAATCATCAGTTCACTAAGTCCACTTAGCTGCCCAACTTTCACTCTTCTAGGATGAAGCGTTCGTTACCAGTAAAAGTTTGAGTTTTTAGGTTTCACTCTATTTCCTCCTATATATATAGATGTGTTTGGAAGTCTAAATCAAACACGGTTTGTGCTAGCTCCTTGAAACTTGACAAAATAAAGTAGTTCTAAGTTCTGTCTTTGTGGTTTGTTTCCTCTTGAAATAGCCACAAGCAAAGACTGCGTAAAACACCTTCATTGGAAAGGTGTGCCAAGCTTCCAAAAAACTACTGGTTCTGAATACTCGGCAAATTTTTTTTTATCCGACCTTGATGATCTCTGTGGTAATGATCAGTGTACTTAGTCCACTTAACTGCCCAATATTCACTCTTCTAGGATGAAGCGTTCGTTACCAGTAACAGTTTGAATTTTTAGGTTTCACTCTATTTCCTCCTATACAGATAGATGTGTTTTTTAAGTCTAAATCAAACACGGTTTGTGCTAGCTCCTTGAAACTTGACAAAATAAAGTAGTTCTAAGTTCTGTCTTTGTGGTTTGTTTCCTCTTGAAATAGCCACAAGCAAAGACTGCGTAAAACACATTCATTGGAAAGGTGTTCCAAGCTTCCAAAATACTACTGGTTTTCTGAATACTCGGCAAATTTTTTTTCATCCGACCTTGATGATCTCTGTGGTAATGATCAGTTCACGAAGTCCACTTAGCTGCCCAATTTTCACTCTTCTAGGATGAAGCGTTCATTACCAGTAACAGTTTGAATTTTTAGGTTTCACTCTATTTCCTCCTATACAGATAGATGTGTTTTTTAAGTCTAAATCAAACACGGTTTGTGCTAGCTCCTTGAAAATTGACAAAATAAAGTAGTTCTAAGTTCTGTCTTTGTGGTGTGTTTCCTCTTGAAATAGCCACAAGCAAAGACTGCGTAAAACACCTTCATTGGAAAGGTGTTCCAAGCTTCCAAAAAACTACTGGTTTTCTGAATACTCGGCATAATTTTTTTTCATCCGACCTTGATGATCTCTGTGGTAATGATCAGTTTACTTAGTCCACTTAGCTGCCCAATATTCACTCTTCTAGGATGAAGCGTTCGTTACCAGTAACAGTTTGAGTTTTTAGGTTTCACTCTATTTCCTCCTATATATATAGATGTGTTTGGAAGTCTAAATCAAACACGGTTTGTGCTAGCTCCTTGAAACTTGACAAAATAAAGTAGTTCTAAGTTCTGTCTTTGTGGTTTGTTTCCTCTTGAAATAGGCACAAGCAAAGACTGCGTAAAACACATTCATTGGAAAGGTGTGCCAAGCTTCCAAAAAACTACTGGTTTTCGGAATACTCGGCAAATTTTTTTTCATCCGACCTTGATGATCTCTGTGGTAATGATCAGTTCACTAAGTCCACTTAGCTGCCCAAATTTCACTCTTCTAGGATGAAGCGTTCATTACCAGTAACAGTTTGAATTTTTAGGTTTCACTCTATTTCCTCCTATACAGATAGATGTGTTTTAAGTCTAAATCAAACACGGTTTGTGCTAGCTCCTTGAAAATTGACAAAATAAAGTAGTTCTAAGTTCTGTCTTTGTGGTTTGTTTCCTCTTGAAATAGCCACAAGCAAAGACTGCGTAAAACACCTTCATTGGAAGGTGTGCCAAGCTTCCAAAAAACTACTGGTTTTCTGAATACTCGGCATGATTTTTTTTCATCCGACCTTGATGATCTCTGTGGTAATGATCAGTTTACTTAGTCCACTTAGCTGCCCAATATTCACTCTTCTAGGATGAAGCGTTCGTTACCAGTAACAGTTTGAGTTTTTAGGTTTCACTCTATTTCCTCCTATATATATAGATGTGTTTGGAAGTCTAAATCAAACACGGTTTGTGCTAGCTCCTTGAAACTTGACAAAATAAAGTAGTTCTAAGTTCTGTCTTTGTGGTTTGTTTCCTCTTGAAATAGGCACAAGCAAAGACTGCGTAAAACACATTCATTGGAAAGGTGTGCCAAGCTTCCAAAAAACTACTGGTTTCGGAATACTCGGCAAATTTTTTTTCATCCGACCTTGATGATCTCTGTGGTAATGATCAGTTCACTAAGTCCACTTAGCTGCCCAATTTTCACTCTTCTAGGATGAAGCGTTCGTAACCAGTAACAGTTTGAATTTTTAGGTTTCACTCTATTTCCTCCTATACAGATAGATGTGTTTTTTAAGTCTAAATCAAACACGGTTTGTGCTAGCTCCTTGAAACTTGACAAAATAAAGTAGTTCTAAGTTCTGTCTTTGTGGTTTGTTTCCTCTTTAAATAGCCACAAGCAAACACTGCGTAAAACACCTTCATTGGAAAGGTGTGCCAAGGTTCCAAAATACAACTGGTTTCTGAATACTCGGCAAATTTTTTTTTCATCCGACCTTGATGATCTCTGTGGTAATGATCAGTTCACTAAGTCCACTTAGCTGCCCAATTTTCACTCTTCTAGGATGAAAGCGTTCGTTACCAGTAACAGTTTGAATTTTTAGGTTTCACTCTATTTCCTCCTATACAGATAGATGTGTTTTTTAAGTCTAAATCAAACACGGTTTGTGCTAGCTCCATGAAACTTGACGAAATAAAGTAGTTCTAAGTTCTGTCTTTGTGGTTTGTTTCCTCTTGAAATAGCCACAAGCAAAGACTGCGTAAAACACCTTCATTGGAAAGGTGTGCCAAGCTTCCAAAAAACTACTGGTTCTGAATACTCGGCAAATTTTTTTTCATCCGACCATTGATGATCTCTGTGGTAATGATCAGTTTACTTAGTCCACTTAACTGCCCAATATTCACTCTTCTAGGATGAAGCGTTCGTTACCAGTAACAGTTTGAATTTTTAGGTTTCACTCTATTTCCTCCTATACAGATAGATATGTTTTTTAAGTCTAAATCAAACACGGTTTGTGCTAGCTCCTTGAAACTGGAGAAAATAAAGTAGTTCTAAGTTCTGTCTTTGTGGTTTGTTTCCTCTTGAAATAGCCACAAGCAAAGACTGCGTAAAACACATTCATTGGAAAGGTGTTCCAAGCTTCCAAAATACTACTGGTTTTCTGAATACTCGGCAAATTTTTTTTCATCCGACCTTGATGATCTCTGTGGTAATGATCAGTTCACTAAGTCCACTTAGCTGCCCAATTTTCACTCTTCTAGGATGAAGTGTTCGTTACCAGTAACAGTTTGAATTTTTAGGTTTCACTCTATTTCCTCCTATACAGATAGATGTGTTTTTTAAGTCTAAATCAAACACGGTTTGTGCTAGCTCCTTGAAAATTGACAAAATAAAGTAGTTCTAAGTTCTGTCTTTGTGGTTTGTTTTCCTCTTGAAATAGCCACAAGCAAAGACTGCGTAAAACACCTTCATTGGAAAGGTGTGCCAAGCTTCCAAAAAACTACTGGTTTTCTGAATACTCGGCATAAATTTTTTTTCATCCGACCTTGATGATCTCTGTGGTAATGATCAGTTTACTTAGTCCACTTAGCTGCCCAATATTCACTCTTCTAGGATGAAGCGTTCGTTACCAGTAACAGTTTGAATTTTTAGGTTTCACTCTATTTCCTCCTATACAGATAGATGTGTTTTTTAAGTCTAAATCAAACACGGTTTGTGCTGGCTCCTTGAAAACTTGACAAAATAAAGTAGTTCTAAGTTCTGTCTTTGTGGTTTGGTTTCCTCTTGAAATAGCCACAAGCAAACACTGCGTAAAACACCTTTATTGGAAAGGTGTTCCAAGCTTCCAAAATACTACTGGTTTTCTGAATACTCGGCAAATTTTTTTTCATCCGACCTTGATGATCTCTGTGGTAATGATCAGTTCACTAAGTCCACTTAGCTGCCCAATTTTCACTCTTCTAGAATGAAGCGTTCGTTACCAGTAACAGTTTGAATTTTTAGGTTTCACTCTATTTCCTCCTATACAGATAGATGTGTTTTTTAAGTCTAAATCAAACACGGTTTGTGCTAGCTCCTTGAAACTTGACAAAATAAAGTAGTTCTAAGTTCTGTCTTTGTGGTTTGTTTAATCTTGAAATAGCCACAAGCAAAGACTGCGTAAAACACATTCATTGGAAAGGTGTTCCAAGCTTCCAAAATACTACTGGTTTTCTGAATACTCGGCAAACTTTTTTTCATCCGACCTTGATGATCTCTGTGGTAATGATCAGTTCACTAAGTCCACTTAGCTGCCCAATTTTCACTCTTCTAGGAATGAAGCGTTCGTTACCAGTAACAGTTTGAATTTTAGGTTTCACTCTATTTCCTCCTATACAGATAGATGTGTTTTTAAGTCTAAATCAAACATGGGTTTGTGCTAGCTCCATGAAACTTGACAAAATAAAGTAGTTCTAAGTTCTGTCTTTGTGGTTTGTTTCCTCTTGAAATAGCCACAAGCAAAGACTGTGTAAAACACATTCATTGGAAAGGTGTTCCAAGCTTCCAAAAAACTACTGGTTTCCTGAATACTCGGCAAATTTTTTTTCATCCGACCTTGATGATCTCTGTGGTAATGATCAGTTCACTAAGTCCACTTAGCTGCCCAACTTTCACTCTTCTAGGATGAAGCGTTCGTTACCAGTAACAGTTTGAATTTTTAGGTTTCACTCTATTTCCTCCTATACAGATAGATGTGTTTTTTAAGTCTAAATCAAACACGGTTTGTGCTAGCTTCTTGAAACTTGACAAAATAAAGTAGTTCTAAGTTCTGTCTTTGTGGTTTGTTTCCTCTTGAAATAGCCACAAGCAAACACTGCGTAAAACACCTTTATTGGAAAGGTGTTCCAAGCTTCCAAAATACTACTGGTTTTCTGAATACTCGGCAAATTTTCTTTCATCCGACCTTGATGATCTCTGTGGTAATGATCAGTTCACTAAGTCCACTTAGCTGCCCAATTTTCACTCTTCTAGGATGAAGCGTTCGTTACCAGTAACAGTTTGATTTTTTAGGTTTCACTCTATTTCCTCCTATACAGATAGATGTGTTTTTTAAGTCTAAATCAAACACGGTTTGTGCTAGCTCCTTGAAAATTGACAAAATAAAGTAGTTCTAAGTTCTGTCTTTGTGGTTTGTTTCCTCTTGAAATAGCCACAAGCAAAGAATGCGTAAAACACATTCATTGAAAGGTGTTCCAAGCTTCCAAAATACTACTGGTTCTCTGAATACTCGCCAAATTTTTTTTCATCCGACCTTGATGATCTCTGTGGTAATGATCAGTTCACTAAGTCCACTTAGCTGCCCAATTTTCACTCTTCTAGGATGAAGCGTTCGTTACCAGTAACAGTTTGAATTTTTAGGTTTCACTCTATTTCCTCCTATACAGATAGATGTGTTTTTTAAGTCTAAATCAAACACGGTTTGTGCTAGCTCCTTGAAACTTGACAAAATAAATTAGTTCTAAGTTCTGTCTTTGTGGTTTGTTTCCTCTTGAAATAGCCACAAGCAAAGACTGCGTAAAACACATTCATTGGAAAGGTGTTCCAAGCTTCCAAAATACTACTGGTTTCTGAATACTCGGCAAATTTTTTTTCATCCGACCTTGATGATCTCTGTGGTAATGATCAGTTCACTAAGTCCACTTAGCTGCCCAATTTTCACTCTTCTAGGATGAAGCGTTCGTTACCAGTAACAGTTTGAATTTTAGGTTTCACTCTATTTCCTCCTATACAGATAGATGTGTTTTTTAAGTCTAAATCAAACATGGGTTTGTGCTAGCTCCATGAAACTTGACACTAAGTTCTGTCTTTGTGGTTTGTTTCTCTTGAAGATAGCCACAAGCAATGTTTGATTTAGACTTTAAAAAACACATTCATTGGAAAGGTGTTCCAAGCTTCCAAAATACTACTGGTTTTCTAAATACTCGGCAAATTTTTTTTCATCCGAACTTGATGATCTCTGTGGTAATGATCAGTTCACTAAGTCCACTTAGCTGCCCAACTTTCACTCTTCTAGGATGCAGCGTTCGTTACCAGTAACAGTTTGAATTTTTAGGTTTCACTCTATTTCCTCCTATACAGATAGATGGGTTTTTTAAGTATAAATCAAACACGGTTTGTGCTAGCTTCTTGAAACTTGACAAAATAAAGTAGTTCTAAGTTCTGTCTTTGTGGTTTGTTTCCTCTTGAAATAGCCACAAGCAAACACTGCGTAAAACACCTTTATTGGAAAGGTGTTCCAAGCTTCCAAAATACTACTGGTTTTCTGAATAATCGGCAAATTTTTTTTCATCCGACCTTGATGATCTCTGTGGTAATGATCAGTTCACTAAGTCCACTTACCTGCCCAATTTTCACACTTCTAGGATGAAGCGTTCGTTACCAGTAACAGTTTGAATTTTTAGGTTTCACTCTATTTCCTCCTATACAGATAGATGGGTTTTTTAAGTCTAAATCAAACACGGTTTGTGCTAGCTCCTTGAAACTTGACAAAATAAAGTAGTTCTAAGTTCTGTCTTTGTGGTTTGTTTCCTCTTGAAATAGCCACAAGCAAAGACTGCGTAAAACACATTCATTGGAAAGGTGTTCCAAGCTTCCAAAATACTATTGGTTTTCTGAATACTCGGCAAATTTTTTTTCATCAGACCTTGATGATCTCTGTGGTAATGATCAGTTCACTAAGTCCACTTAGCTGCCCAACTTTCACTCTTCTAGGATGAAGCGTTCGTTACCAGTAACAGTTTGAATTTTTAGGTTTCACTCTATTTCCTCCTATACAGATAGATGTGTTTTTTAAGTCTAAATCAAACACGGTTTGTGCTAGCTCCTTGAAACTTGACAAAATAAAGTAGTTCTAAGTTCTGTCTTTGTGGTTTGTTTCCTCTTGAAATAGCCACAAGCAAACACTGCGTAAAACACATTCATTGGAAAGGTGTTCCAAGCTTCCAAAATACTACTGGTTTTCTGAATACTTGGCAAATTATTTTTTCATCCGACCTTGATGATCTCTGTGGTAATGATCAGTTCACTAAGTCCACTTAGCTGCCCAATTTTCACTCTTCTAGGATGAAGCGTTCGTTACCTGTAACAGTTTGAGTTTTTAGGTTTCACTCTATTTCCTCCTATACAGATAGATGTGTTTTTTAAGTCTAAATCAAACACGGTTTGTGCTAGCTCCTTGAAACTTGACAAAATAAAGTAGTTCTAAGTTCTGTCTTTGTGGTTTGTTTCCTCTTGAAATAGCCACAAGCAAAGACTGCGTAAAACACCTTTATTGGAAAGGTGTTCCAAGCTTCCAAAATACTACTGGTTTTCTGAATACTCGGCAAATTTTTTTTTATCCGACCTTGATGATCTCTGTGGTAATGATCAGTTCACTAAGTCCACTTAGCTGCCCAATTTTCACTCTTCTAGGATGAAGCGTTCGTTACCAGTAACAGTTTGAATTTTTAGGTTTCACTCTATTTCCTCCTATACAGATAGATGTGTTTTTTAAGTCTAAATCAAACACGGTTTGTGCTAGCTCCTTGAAACGTGACAAAATAAAGTAGTTCTAAGTTCTGTCTTTGTGGTTTGTTTCCTCTTGAAATAGCCACAAGCAAAGACTGTGTAAAACACATTCATTGGAAAGGTGTTCCAAGCTTCCAAAATACTACTGGTTTTCTGAATACTCGGCAAATTTTTTTTCATCCGACCTTGATGATCTCTGTGGTAATGATCAGTTCACTAAGTCCACTTAGCTGCCCAACTTTCACTCTTCTAGGATGAAGCGTTCGTTACCAGTAACAGTTTGAATTTTTAGGTTTCACTCTATTTCCTCCTATACAGATAGATGTGTTTTTTTATGTCTAAATCAACACGGTTTGTGCTAGCTTCTTGAAACTTGACAAAAAAAAGTAGTTCTAAGTTCTGTCTTTGTGGTTTGTTTCCTCTTGAAATAGCCACAAGCAAACACTGCGTAAAACACCTTTATTTGAAAGGTGTTCCAAGCTTCCAAAATACTACTGGTTTTCTGAATACTCGGCAAATTTTTTTTCATCCGACAGTGATGATCTCTGTGGTAATGATCAGTTCACTAAGTCCACTTAGCTGCCCAACTTTCACTCTTCTAGGATGAAGCGTTCGTTACCAGTAACAGTTTGAATTTTTAGGTTTCACTCTATTTCCTCCTATACAGATAGATGTGTTTTTTAAGTCTAAATCAAACACGGTTTGTGCTAGCTTCTTGAAACTTGACAAAATAAAGTAGTTCTAAGTTCTGTCTTTGTGGTTTGTTTCCTCTTGAAATAGCCACAAGCAAACACTGCGTAAAACACCTTTATTGGAAAGGTGTTCCAAGCTTCCAAAATACTACTGGTTTTCTGAATACTCGGCAAATTTTCTTTCATCCGACCTTGATGATCTCTGTGGTAATGATCAGTTCACTAAGTCCACTTAGCTGCCCAATTTTCACTCTTCTAGGATGAAGCGTTCGTTACCAGTAACAGTTTGATTTTTTAGGTTTCACTCTATTTCCTCCTATACAGATAGATGTGTTTTTTAAGTCTAAATCAAACACGGTTTGTGCTAGCTCCTTGAAAATTGACAAAATAAAGTAGTTCTAAGTTTTGTCTTTGTGGTTTGTTTCCTCTTGAAATAGCCACAAGCAAAGAATGCGTAAAACACATTCATTGGAAAGGTGTTCCAAGCTTCCAAAATACTACTGGTTCTCTGAATACTCGCCAAATTTTTTTTCATCCGACCTTGATGATCTCTGTGGTAATGATCAGTTCACTAAGTCCACTTAGCTGCCCAATTTTCACTCTTCTAGGATGAAGCGTTCGTTACCAGTAACAGTTTGAATTTTTAGGTTTCACTCTATTTCCTCCTATACAGATAGATGTGTTTTTTAAGTCTAAATCAAACACGGTTTGTGCTAGCTCCTTGAAACTTGACAAAATAAATTAGTTCTAAGTTCTGTCTTTGTGGTTTGTTTCCTCTTGAAATAGCCACAAGCAAAGACTGCGTAAAACACATTCATTGGAAAGGTGTTCCAAGCTTCCAAAATACTACTGGTTTTCTGAATACTCGGCAAATTTTTTTTCATCCGACCTTGATGATCTCTGTGGTAATGATCAGTTCAGTAAGTCCACTTAGCTGCCCAATTTTCACTCTTCTAGGATGAAGCGTTCGTTACCAGTAACAGTTTGAATTTTTAGGTTTCACTCTATTTCCTCCTATACAGATAGATGTGTTTTTTAAGTCTAAATCAAACATGGGTTTGTGCTAGCTCCATGAAACTTGACAAAATAAATTAGTTCTAAGTTCTGTCTTTGTGGTTTGTTTCCTCTTGAAATAGCCACAAGCAAAGACTGTGTAAAACACATTCATTGGAAAGGTGTTCCAAGCTTCCAAAATACTACTGGTTTTCTAAATACTCGGCAAATTTTTTTTCATCCGACCTTGATGATCTCTGTGGTAATGATCAGTTCACTAAGTCCACTTAGCTGCCCAACTTTCACTCTTCTAGGATGCAGCGTTCGTTACCAGTAACAGTTTGAATTTTTAGGTTTCACTCTATTTCCTCCTATACAGATAGATGGGTTTTTTAAGTATAAATCAAACACGGTTTGTGCTAGCTTCTTGAAACTTGACAAAATAAAGTAGTTCTAAGTTCTGTCTTTGTGGTTTGTTTCCTCTTGAAATAGCCACAAGCAAACACTGCGTAAAACACCTTTATTGGAAAGGTGTTCCAAGCTTCCAAAATACTACTGGTTTTCTGAATAATCGGCAAATTTTTTTTCATCCGACCTTGATGATCTCTGTGGTAATGATCAGTTCACTAAGTCCACTTACCTGCCCAATTTTCACACTTCTAGGATGAAGCGTTCGTTACCAGTAACAGTTTGAATTTTTAGGTTTCACTCTATTTCCTCCTATACAGATCGATGTGTTTTTTAAGTCTAAATCAAACACGGTTTGTGCTAGCTCCTTGAAACTTGACAAAATAAAGTAGTTCTAAGTTCTGTCTTTGTGGTTTGTTTCCTCTTGAAATAGCCACAAGCAAAGACTGCGTAAAACACATTCATTGGAAAGGTGTTCCAAGCTTCCAAAATACTATTGGTTTTCTGAATACTCGGCAAATTTTTTTTCATCAGACCTTGATGATCTCTGTGGTAATGATCAGTTCACTAAGTCCACTTAGCTGCCCAACATTCACTCTTCTAGGATGAAGCGTTCGTTACCAGTAACAGTTTGAATTTTTAGGTTTCACTCTATTTCCTCCTATACAGATAGATGTGTTTTTTAAGTCTAAATCAAACACGGTTTGTGCTAGCTCCTTGAAACTTGACAAAATAAAGTAGTTCTAAGTTCTGTCTTTGTGGTTTGTTTCCTCTTGAAATAGCCACAAGCAAACACTGCGTAAAACACATTCATTGGAAAGGTGTTCCAAGCTTCCAAAATACTACTGGTTTTCTGAATACTTGGCAAATTATTTTTTCATCCGACCTTGATGATCTCTGTGGTAATGATCAGTTCACTAAGTCCACTTAGCTGCCCAATTTTCACTCTTCTAGGATGAAGCATTCGTTACCAGTAACAGTTTGAGTTTTTAGGTTTCACTCTATTTCCTCCTATACAGATAGATGTGTTTTTTAAGTCTAAATCAAACACGGTTTGTGCTAGCTCCTTGAAACTTGACAAAATAAAGTAGTTCTAAGTTCTGTCTTTGTGGTTTGTTTCCTCTTGAAATAGCCACAAGCAAAGACTGCGTAAAACACCTTTATTGGAAAGGTGTTCCAAGCTTCCAAAATACTACTGGTTTTCTGAATACTCGGCAAATTTTTTTTTATCCGACCTTGATGATCTCTGTGGTAATGATCAGTTCACTAAGTCCACTTAGCTGCCCAATTTTCACTCTTCTAGGATGAAGCGTTCGTTACCAGTAACAGTTTGAATTTTTAGGTTTCACTCTATTTCCTCCTATACAGATAGATGTGTTTTTTAAGTCTAAATCAAACACGGTTTGTGCTAGCTCCTTGAAACTTGACAAAATAAAGTAGTTCTAAGTTCTGTCTTTGTGGTTTGTTTCCTCTTGAAATAGCCACAAGCAAAGACTGTGTAAAACACATTCATTGGAAAGGTGTTCCAAGCTTCCAAAATACTACTGGTTTTCTGAATACTCGGCAAATTTTTTTTCATCCGACCTTGATGATCTCTGTGGTAATGATCAGTTCACTAAGTCCACTTAGCTGCCCAACTTTCACTCTTCTAGGATGAAGCGTTCGTTACCAGTAACAGTTTGAATTTTTAGGTTTCACTCTATTTCCTCCTATACAGATAGATGGGTTTTTTAAGTCTAAATCAACACGGTTTGTGCTAGCTTCTTGAAACTTGACAAAAAAAAAGTAGTTCTAAGTTCTGTCTTTGTGGTTTGTTTCCTCTTGAAATAGCCACAAGCAAACACTGCGTAAAACACCTTTATTTGAAAGGTGTTCCAAGCTTCCAAAATACTACTGGTTTTCTGAATACTCGGCAAATTTTTTTTCATCCGACAGTGATGATCTCTGTGGTAATGATCAGTTCACTAAGTCCACTTACCTGCCCAATTTTCACTCTTCTAGGATGAAGCGTTCAATACCAGTAACAGTTTGAATTTTTAGGTTTCACTCTATTTCCTCCTATACAGATAGATGTGTTTTTTAAGTCTAAATCAAACACGGTTTGTGCTAGCTATTTGAAACTTGACAAAATAAAGTAGTTCTAAGTTCTGTCTTTGTGGTTTGTTTCCTCTTGAAATAACACAAGCAAAGACTGCGTAAAACACATTCATTGGAAAGGTGTTCCAAGCTTCCAAAATACTATTGGTTTTCTGAATACTCGGCAAATTTTTTTTCATCCGACCTTGATGATCTCTGTGGTAATGATCAGTTCACTAAGTCCACTTAGCTGCCCAACTTTCACTCTTCTAGGATGAAGCGTTCGTTACCAGTAACAGTTTGAATTTTTAGGTTTCACTCTATTTCCTCCTATACAGATAGATGTGTTTTTTAAGTCTAAATCAAACACGGTTTGTGCTAGCTCCTTGAAACTTGACAAAATAAAGCAGTTCTAAGTTCTGTCTTTGTGGTTTGTTTCCTCTTGAAATAGCCACAAGCAAACACTGCGTAAAACACATTCATTGGAAAGGTGTTCCAAGCTTCCAAAATACTACTGGTTTTCTGAATACTCGGCAAATTATTTTTTCATCCGACTTTGATGATCTCTGTGGTAATGATCAGTTCACTAAGTCCACTTAGCTGCCCAATTTTCACTCTTCTAGGATGAAGCGTTCCTTACCAGTAACAGTTTCAATTTTTAGGTTTCACTCTATTTCCTCCTATACAGATAGATGTGTTTTTTAAGTCTAAATCAAACACGGTTTGTGCTAGCTCCTTGAAACTTGACAAAAATAAAGTAGTTCTAAGTTCTGTCTTTGTGGTTTGTTTCCTCTTGAAATAGCCACAATCAAAGGCTGCATAAAACACATTCATTGGAAAGGTGTTCCAAGCTTCCAAAATACTACTGTTTTTCTGAATACTCGGCAAATTTTTTTTCATCCGACCTTGATGATCTCTGTGGTAATGATCAGTTCACTAAGTCCACTTAGCTGCCCAACTTTCACACTTCTAGGATGAAGCGTTCGTGACCAGTAACAGTTTGAATTTTTAGGTTTCACTCTATTTCCTCCTATACAGATAGATGTGTTTTTTAAGTCTAAATCAAACACGGTTTGTGCTAGCTCCTTGAAACTTGACAAAATAAAGTAGTTCTAAGTTCTGTCTTTGTGGTTTGTTTCCTCTTGAAATAGCCACAATCAAAGACTGCGTAAAACACATTCATTGGAAAGGTGTTCCAAGCTTCCAAAATACTACTGTTTTTCTGAATACTCGGCAAATTTTTTTTCATCCGACCTTGATGATCTCTGTGGTAATGATCAGTTCACTAAGTCCACTTAGCTGCCCAACTTTCACTCTTCTAGGATGAAGCGTTCGTTACCAGTAACAGTTTGAATTTTTAGGTTTCACTCTATATCCTCCTATACAGATAGATGTGTTTTTTTAAGTCTAAATCAAACACGGTTTGTGCTAGCTCCTTCAAACTTGACAAAATAAAGTAGTTCTAAGTTCTGTCTTTGTGGTTTGTTTCCTCTTGAAATAGCCACAAGAAAACACTGCGTAAAACACCTTTATTGGAAAGGTGTTCCAAGCTTCCAAAATACTACTGGTTTTCTGAATACTCGGCAAATTTTTTTTCATCCGACCTTGATGATCTCTGTGGTAATGATCAGTTCACTAAGTCCACTTAGCTGCCCAATTTTCACTCTTCTAGGATGAAGCGTTCGTTACCAGTAACAGTTTGAATTTTTAGGTTTCACTCTATTTCCTCCTATACAGATAGATGTGTTTTTTAAGTCTAAATCAAACACGGTTTGTGCTAGCTCCTTGAAACTTGACAAAATAAAGTAGTTCTAAGTTCTGTCTTTGTGGTTTGTTTCCTTTTGAAATAGCCACAAGCAAAGACTGCGTAAAACACCTTTATTTGAAAGGTGTTCCAAGCTTCCAAAATACTACTGGTTTTCTGAATACTCGGCAAATTTTTTTTCATCCGACCTTGATGATCTCTGTGGTAATGATCAGTTCACTAAGTCCACTTAGCTGCCCAATTTTCACTCTTCTAGGATGAAGCGTTCGTTACCAGTAACAGTTTGAATTTTTAGGTTTCACTCTATTTCCTCCTATACAGATAGATGTGTTTTTTAAGTCTAAATCAAACACGGTTTGTGCTAGCTCCTTGAAACTTGACAAAATAAAGTAGTTCTAAGTTCTGCCTTTGTTGTTTGTTTCCTCTTGAAATAGAAACAAGCAAACACTGCGTAAAACACCTTTATTTGAAAGATGTTCCAAGCTTCCAAAATACTACTGGTTTTCTGAATACTCGGCAAATTTTTTTTCATCCGACCTTGATGATCTCTGTGGTAATGATCAGTTCACTAAGTCCACTTAGCTGCCCAATTTTCACTCTTCTAGGATGAAGGGTTCGTTACCAGTAACAGTTTGAATTTTTAGGTTTCACTCTATTTCCTCCTATACAGATAGATGTGTTTTTTAAGTCTAAATCAAACACGGTTTGTGCTAGCTCCTTGAAACTTGACAAAATAAAGTAGTTCTAAGTTCTGTCTTTGTGGTTTGTTTCCTCTTGAAATAGCCACAAGCAAAGACTGCGTAAAACACATTCATTGGAAAGGTGTGCCAAGCTTCCAAAATACTACTGGTTTTCTGAATACTCGGCAAATTTTTTTTCATCCGACCTTGATGATCTCTGTGGTAATGATCAGTTCACTATGTCCACTTAGCTGCCCAACTTTCACTCTTCTAGGATGAAGCGTTCGTTACCAGTAACAGTTTGAATTTTTAGGTTTCACTCTATTTCCTCCTATACAGATAGATGTGTTTTTTAAGTCTAAATCAAACACGGTTTGTGCTAGCTCCTTGAAACTTGACAAAATAAAGAAGTTCTAAGTTCTGTCTTTGTGGTTTGTTTCCTCTTGAAATAGCCACAAGCAAAGACTGCGTAAAACACATTCATTGGAAAGGTGTTCCAAGCTTCCAAAATACTACTGGTTTTCTGAATACTCGGCAAATTTTTTTTCATCCGACCTTGATGATCTCTGTGGTAATGATCAGTTCACTAAGTCCACTTAGCTGCCCAACTTTCACTCTTCTAGGATGAAGCGTTCGTTACCAGTAACAGTTTGAATTTTTAGGTTTCATTCTATTTCCTCCTATACAGATAGATGTGTTTTTTAAGTCTAAATCAAACACGGTTTGTGCTAGCTCCTTGAAACTTGACAAAATACAGTAGTTCTAAGTTCTGTCTTTGTGGATTGTTTCCTCTTGAAATAGCCACAAGCAAAGACTGCGTAAAACACATTCATTGGAAAGGTGTTCCAAGCTTCCAAAATACTACTGGTTTTCTGAATACTCGGCAAATTTTTTTTCATCCGAACTTGATGATCTCTGTGGTAATGATCAGTTCACTAAGTCCACTTAGCTGCCCAAATTTCACTCTTCTAGGATGAAGCGTTCGTTACCAGTAACAGTTTGAATTTTTAGGTTTCACTCTATTTCCTTTTATACAGATAGACGTGTTTTTTAAGTCTAAATCAAACACGGTTTGTGCTAGCTCCTTGAAACTTGACAAAATAAAGTAGTTCTAAGTTCTGCCTTTGTTGTTTGTTTCCTCTTGAAATAGCCACAAGCAAACACTGCGTAAAACACCTTTATTTGAAAGGTGTTCCAAGCTTCCAAAATACTACTGGTTTTCTGAATACTCGGCAAATTTTTTTTCATCCGACCTTGATGATCTCTGTGGTAATGATCAGTTCACTAAGTCCACTTAGCTGCCCAACTTTCACTCTTCTAGGATGAAGCGTTCGTTACCAGTAACAGTTTGAATTTTTAGGTTTCACTCTATTTCCTCCTATACAGATAGATGTGTTTTTTAAGGCTAAATCAAACACGGTTTGTGCTAGCTCCTTGAAACTTGACAAAATAAAGTAGTTCTAAGTTCTGTCTTTGTGGTTTGTTTCCTCTTGAAATAGCCACAAGCAAAGACTGCGTAAAACACATTCATTGGAAAGGTGTGCCAAGCTTCCAAAATACTACTGGTTTTCTGAATACTCGGCAAATTTTTTTTCATCCGACCTTGATGATCTCTGTGGTAATGATCAGTTCACTAAGTCCACTTAGCTGCCCAATTTTGACTCTTCTAGGATGAAGCGTTCGTTACCAGTAACAGTTTGAATTTTTAGGTTTCACTCTATTTCCTCCTATACAGATAGATGTGTTTTTTTAAGTCTAAATCAAACACGGTTTGTGCTAGCTCCTTGAAACTTGACAAAATAAAGTAGTTCTAAGTTCTGTCTTTGTTGTTTGTTTCCTCTTCAAATAGCCACAAGCAAACACTGCGTAAAACATCTTTATTGGAAAGGTGTTCCAAGCTTCCAAAATACTACTGGTTTTCTGAATACTCGGCAAATTTTTTTTCATCCGACCTTGATGATCTCTGTGGTAATGATCAGTTCACTAAGTCCACTTAGCTGCCCAATTTTCACTCTTCTAGGATGAAGGGTTCGTTACCAGTAACAGTTTGAATTTTTAGGTTTCACTCTATTTCTTCCTATACAGATAGATGTGTTTTTTAAGTCTAAATCAAACACGGTTTGTGCTAGCTCCTTGAAACTTGACAAAATAAAGTAGTTCTAAGTTCTGTCTTTGTGGTTTGTTTCCTCTTGAAATAGCCACAAGCAAAGACTGCGTAAAACACCTTTATTGGAAAGGTGTTCCAAGCTTCCAAAATACTACTGGTTTTCTGAATACTCGGCAAATTTTTTTTCATCCGACCTTGATGATCTCTGTGGTAATGATCAGTTCACTAAGTCCACTTAGCTGCCCAATTTTCACTCTTCTAGGATGAAGCTTTCGTTACCAGTAACAGTTTGAATTTTTAGGTTTCACTCTATTTCCTCCTATACAGATAGATGTGTTTTTTAAGTCTAAATCAAACACGGTTTGTGCTAGCTCCTTGAAACTTGACAAAATAAAGTAGTTCTAAGTTCTGTCTTTGTGGTTTGTTTCCTCTTGAAATAGCCACAAGCAAAGACTGCGTAAAACACATTCATTGGAAAGGTGTTCCAAGCTTCCATAATACTACTGGTTTTCTGAATACTCGGCAAATTTTTTTTCATCCGACCTTGATGATCTCTGTGGTAATGATCAGTTCACTAAGTCCACTTAGCTGCCCAACTTTCACTCTTCTAGGATGAAGCGTTCGTTACCAGTAACAGTTTGAATTTTTAGGTTTCACTCTATTTCCTCCTATACAGATAGATGTGTTTTTTAAGTCTAAATCAAACACGGTTTGTGCTAGCTCCTTGAAACTTGACAAAATAAAGGAGTTCTAAGTTCTGTCTTTGTGGTTTGTTTCCTCTTGAAATAGCCACAAGCAAACACTGCGTAAAACACATTCATTGGAAAGGTGTTCCAAGCTTCCAAAATACTACTGGTTTTCTGAATACTCGGCAAATTTTTTTTCATCCGACCTTGATGATCTCTGTGGTAATGATCAGTTCACTAAGTCCACTTAGCTGCCCAAATTTCACTCTTCTAGGATGAAGCGTTCGTTACCAGTAACAGTTTGAATTTTTAGGTTTCACTCTATTTCCTCCTATACAGATAGATGTGTTTTTTAAGTCTAAATCAAACACGGTTTGTGCTAGCTCCTTGAAACTTGACAAAATAAAGTAGTTCTAAGTTCTGTCTTTGTGGTTTGTTTCCTCTTGAAATAGCCACAAGCAAAGACTGCGTAAAACACATTCATTGGAAAGGTGTGCCAAGCTTCCAAAATACTACTGGTTTTCTGAATACTCGGCAAATTTTTTTTCATCCGACCTTGATGATCTCTGTGGTAATGATCAGTTCACTAAGTCCACTTAGCTGCCCAATTTTGACTCTTCTAGGATGAAGCGTTCGTTACCAGTAACAGTTTGAATTTTTAGGTTTCACTCTATTTCCTCCTATACAGATAGATGTGTTTTTTTAAGTCTAAATCAAACACGGTTTGTGCTAGCTCCTTGAAACTTGACAAAATAAAGTAGTTCTAAGTTCTGTCTTTGTTGTTTGTTTCCTCTTCAAATAGCCACAAGCAAACACTGCGTAAAACATCTTTATTGGAAAGGTGTTCCAAGCTTCCAAAATACTACTGGTTTTCTGAATACTCGGCAAATTTTTTTTCATCCGACCTTGATGATCTCTGTGGTAATGATCAGTTCACTAAGTCCACTTAGCTGCCCAATTTTCACTCTTCTAGGATGAAGGGTTCGTTACCAGTAACAGTTTGAATTTTTAGGTTTCACTCTATTTCCTCCTATACAGATAGATGTGTTTTTTTAAGTCTAAATCAAACACGGTTTGTGCTAGCTCCTTGAAACTTGACAAAATAAAGTAGTTCTAAGTTCTGTCTTTGTGGTTTGTTTCCTCTTGAAATAGCCACAAGCAAAGACTGCGTAAAACACCTTTATTGGAAAGGTGTTCCAAGCTTCCAAAATACTACTGGTTTTCTGAATACTCGGCAAATTTTTTTTCATCCGACCTTGATGATCTCTGTGGTAATGATCAGTTCACTAAGTCCACTTAGCTGCCCAATTTTCACTCTTCTAGGATGAAGCTTTCGTTACCAGTAACAGTTTGAATTTTTAGGTTTCACTCTATTTCCTCCTATACAGATAGATGTGTTTTTTAAGTCTAAATCAAACACGGTTTGTGCTAGCTCCTTGAAACTTGACAAAATAAAGTAGTTCTAAGTTCTGTCTTTGAGGTTTGTTTCCTTTTGAAATAGCCACAAGCAAAGACTGCGTAAAACACATTCATTGGAAAGGTGTTCCAAGCTTCCAAAATACTACTGGTTTTCTGAATACTCGGCAAATTTTTTTTCATCCGACCTTGATGATCTCTGTGGTAATGATCAGTTCACTAAGTCCACTTAGCTGCCCAACTTTCACTCTTCTAGGATGAAGCGTTCGTTACCAGTAACAGTTTGAATTTTTAGGTTTCACTCTATTTCCTCCTATACAGATAGATGTGTTTTTTAAGTCTAAATCAAACACGGTTTGTGCTAGCTCCTTGAAACTTGACAAAATAAAGTAGTTCTAAGTTCTGTCTTTGTGGTTTGTTTCCTCTTGAAATAGCCACAAGCAAAGACTGCGTAAAACACATTCATTGGAAAGGTGTTCCAAGCTTCCAAAATACTACTGGTTTTCTGAAAACTCGGCAAATTTTTTTTTCATCCGACCTTGATGATCTCTGTGGTAATGATCAGTTCACTAAGTCCACTTAGCTGCCCAACTTTCACTCTTCTAGGATGAAGCGTTCGTTACCAGTAACAGTTTGAATTTTTAGGTTTCACTCTATTTCCTCCTATACAGATAGATGTGTTTTTTAAGTCTAAATCAAACACGGTTTGTGCTAGCTCCTTGAAACTTGACAAAATAAAGGAGTTCTAAGTTCTGTCTTTGTGGTTTGTTTCCTCTTGAAATAGCCACAAGCAAACACTGCGTAAAACACATTCATTGGAAAGGTGTTCCAAGCTTCCAAAATACTACTGGTTTTCTGAATACTCGGCAAATTTTTTTTCATCCGACCTTGATGATCTCTGTGGTAATGATCAGTTCACTAAGTCCACTTAGCTGCCCAAATTTCACTCTTCTAGGATGAAGCGTTCGTTACCAGTAACAGTTTGAATTTTTAGGTTTCACTCTATTTCCTCCTATACAGATAGATGTGTTTTTTAAGTCTAAATCAAACACGGTTTGTGCTAGCTCCTTGAAACTTGACAAAATAAAGTAGTTCTACGTTCTGTCTTTGTGGATTGTTTCCTCTTGAAATAGCCACAAGCAAAGACTGCGTAAAACACCTTTATTGGAAAGGTGTTCCAAGCTTCCAAAATACTACTGGTTTTCTGAATACTCGGCAAATTTTTTTTCATCCGACCTTGATGATCTCTGTGGTAATGATCAGTTCACTAAGTCCACTTAGCTGCCCAATTTTCACTCTTCTAGGATGAAGCGTTCGTTACCAGTAACAGTTTGAATTTTTAGGTTTCACTCTATTTCCTCCTATACAGATAGATGTGTTTTTTAAGTCTAAATCAAACACGGTTTGTGCTAGCTCCTTGAAACTTGACAAAATAAAGTAGTTCTAAGGTCTGCCTTTGTTGTTTGTTTCCTCTTGAAATAGAAACAAGCAAACACTGCGTAAAACACCTTTATTTGAAAGGTGTTCCAAGCTTCCAAAATACTACTGGTTTTCTGAATACTCGGCAAAATTTTTTTCATCCGACCTTGATGATCTCTGTGGTAATGATCAGTTCACTAAGTCCACTTAGCTGCCCAATTTTCGCTCTTCTAGGATGAAGGGTTGGTTACCAGTAACAGTTTGAATTTTTAGGTTTCACTCTCTTTCCTCCTATACAGATAGATGTGTTTTTTAAGTCTAAATCAAACACGGTTTGTGCTAGCTCCTTGAAACTTGACAAAATAAAGTAGTTCTAAGTTCTGCCTTTGTTGTTTGTTTCCTCTTGAAATAGAAACAAGCAAACACTGCGTAAAACACCTTTATTTGAAAGATGTTCCAAGCTTCCAAAATACTACTGGTTTTCTGAATACTCGGCAAATTTTTTTTCATGCGACCTTGATGATCTCTGTGGTAATGATCAGTTCACTAAGTCCACTTAGCTGCCCAATTTTCACTCTTCTAGGATGAAGGGTTCGTTACTAGTAACAGTTTGAATTTTTAGGTTTCACTCTATTTCCTCCTATACAGATAGATGTGTTTTTTAAGTCTAAATCAAACACGGTTTGTGCTAGCTCCTTGAAACTTGACAAAATAAAGTAGTTCTAAGTTCTGTCTTTGTGGTTTGTTTCCTCTTGAAATAGCCACAAGCAAAGACTGCGTAAAACACATTCATTGGAAAGGTGTGCCAAGCTTCCAAAATACTACTGGTTTTCTGAATACTCGGCAAATTTTTTTTCATCCGACCTTGATGATCTCTGTGGTAATGATCAGTTCACTATGTCCACTTAGCTGCCCAACTTTCACTCTTCTAGGATGAAGCGTTCGTTACCAGTAACAGTTTGAATTTTTAGGTTTCACTCTATTTCCTCCTATACAGATAGATGTGTTTTTTAAGTCTAAATCAAACACGGTTTGTGCTAGCTCCTTGAAACTTGACAAAATAAAGTAGTTCTAAGTTCTGTCTTTGTGGTTTGTTTCCTCTTGAAATAGCCACAAGCAAAGACTGCGTAAAACACATTCATTGGAAAGGTGTTCCAAGCTTCCAAAATACTACTGGTTTTCTGAATACTCGGCAAATTTTTTTTCATCCGACCTTGATGATCTCTGTGGTAATGATCAGTTCACTAAGTCCACTTAGCTGCCCAACTTTCACTCTTCTAGGATGAAGCGTTCGTTACCAGTAACAGTTTGAATTTTTAGGTTTCACTCTATTTCCTCCTATACAGATAGATGTGTATTTTAAGTCTAAATCAAACACGGTTTGTGCTAGCTCCTTGAAACTTGACAAAATACAGTAGTTCTAAGTTCTGTCTTTGTGGATTGTTTCCTCTTGAAATAGCCACAAGCAAAGACTGCGTAAAACACATTCATTGGAAAGGTGTTCCAAGCTTCCAAAATACTACTGGTTTTCTGAATACTCGGCAAATTTTTTTTCATCCGAACTTGATGATCTCTGTGGTAATGATCAGTTCACTAAGTCCACTTAGCTGCCCAAATTTCACTCTTCTAGGATGAAGCGTTCGTTACCAGTAACAGTTTGAATTTTTAGGTTTCACTCTATTTCCTCCTATACAGATAGATGTGTTTTTTAAGTCTAAATCAAACACGGTTTGTGCTAGCTCCTTGAAACTTGACAAAATAAAGTAGTTCTAAGTTCTGCCTTTGTTGTTTGTTTCCTCTTGAAATAGCCACAAGCAAACACTGCGTAAAACACCTTTATTTGAAAGGTGTTCCAAGCTTCCAAAATACTACTGGTTTTCTGAATACTCGGCAAATTTTTTTTCATCCGACCTTGATGATCTCTGTGGTAATGATCAGTTCACTAAGTCCACTTAGCTGCCCAACTTTCACTCTTCTAGGATGAAGCGTTCGTTACCAGTAACAGTTTGAATTTTTAGGTTTCACTCTATTTCCTCCTATACAGATAGATGTGTTTTTTAAGTCTAAATCAAACACGGTTTGTGCTAGCTCCTTGAAACTTGACAAAATAAAGTAGTTCTAAGTTCTGTCTTTGTGGTTTGTTTCCTCTTGAAATAGCCACAAGCAAAGACTGCGTAAAACACATTCATTGGAAAGGTGTGCCAAGCTTCCAAAATACTACTGGTTTTCTGAATACTCGGCAAATTTTTTTTCATCCGACCTTGATGATCTCTGTGGTAATGATCAGTTCACTAAGTCCACTTAGCTGCCCAATTTTGACTCTTCTAGGATGAAGCGTTCGTTACCAGTAACAGTTTGAATTTTTAGGTTTCACTCTATTTCCTCCTATACAGATAGATGTGTTTTTTTAAGTCTAAATCAAACACGGTTTGTGCTAGCTCCTTGAAACTTGACAAAATAAAGTAGTTCTAAGTTCTGTCTTTGTTGTTTGTTTCCTCTTCAAATAGCCACAAGCAAACACTGCGTAAAACATCTTTATTGGAAAGGTGTTCCAAGCTTCCAAAATACTACTGGTTTTCTGAATACTCGGCAAATTTTTTTTCATCCGACCTTGATGATCTCTGTGGTAATGATCAGTTCACTAAGTCCACTTAGCTGCCCAATTTTCACTCTTCTAGGATGAAGGGTTCGTTACCAGTAACAGTTTGAATTTTTAGGTTTCACTCTATTTCCTCCTATACAGATAGATGTGTTTTTTAAGTCTAAATCAAACACGGTTTGTGCTAGCTCCTTGAAACTTGACAAAATAAAGTAGTTCTAAGTTCTGTCTTTGTGGTTTGTTTCCTCTTGAAATAGCCACAAGCAAAGACTGCGTAAAACACCTTTATTGGAAAGGTGTTCCAAGCTTCCAAAATTCTACTGGTTTTCTGAATACTCGGCAAATTTTTTTTCATCCGACCTTGATGATCTCTGTGGTAATGATCAGTTCACTAAGTCCACTTAGCTGCCCAACTTTCACTCTTCTAGGATGAAGCGTTCGTTACCAGTAACAGTTTGAATTTTTAGGTTTCACTCTATTTCCTCCTATACAGATAGATGTGTTTTTTAAGCCTAAATCAAACACGGTTTGTGCTAGCTCCTTGAAACTTGACAAAATAAAGTAGTTCTAAGTTCTGTCTTTGTGGTTTGTTTCCTCTTGAAATAGCCACAAGCAAAGACTGCGTAAAACACCTTTATTGGAAAGGTGTTCCAAGCTTCCAAAATACTACTGGTTTTCTGAATACTCGGCAAATTTTTTTTCATCCGACCTTGATGATCTCTGTGGTAATGATCAGTTCACTAAGTCCACTTAGCTGCCCAATTTTCACTCTTCTAGGATGAAGCTTTCGTTACCAGTAACAGTTTGAATTTTTAGGTTTCACTCTATTTCCTCCTATACAGATAGATGTGTTTTTTAAGTCTAAATCAAACACGGTTTGTGCTAGCTCCTTGAAACTTGACAAAATAAAGTAGTTCTAAGTTCTGTCTTTGAGGTTTGTTTCCTATTGAAATAGCCACAAGCAAAGACTGCGTAAAACACATTCATTGGAAAGGTGTTCCAAGCTTCCAAAATACTACTGGTTTTCTGAATACTCGTCAAATTTTTTTTCATCCGACCTTGATGATCTCTGTGGTAATGATCAGTTCACTAAGTCCACTTAGCTGCCCAACTTTCAGTCTTCTAGGATGAAGCGTTCGTTACCAGTAACAGTTTGAATTTTTAGGTTTCACTCTATTTCCTCCTATACAGATAGATGTGTTTTTTAAGTCTAAATCAAACACGGTTTGTGCTAGCTCCTTGAAACTTGACAAAATAAAGTAGTTCTAAGTTCTGTCTTTGTGGTTTGTTTCCTCTTGAAATAGCCACAAGCAAAGACTGCGTAAAACACATTCATTGGAAAGGTGTTCCAAGCTTCCAAAATACTACTGGTTTTCTGAATACTCGGCAAATTTTTTTTCATCCGACCTTGATGATCTCTGTGGTAATGATCAGTTCACTAAGTCCACTTAGCTGCCCAACTTTCACTCTTCTAGGATGAAGCGTTCGTTACCAGTAACAGTTTGAATTTTTAGGTTTCACTCTATTTCCTCCTATACAGATAGATGTGTTTTTTAAGTCTAAATCAAACACGGTTTGTGCTAGCTCCTTGAAACTTGACAAAATAAAGGAGTTCTAAGTTCTGTCTTTGTGGTTTGTTTCCTCTTGAAATAGCCACAAGCAAACACTGCGTAAAACACATTCATTGGAAAGGTGTTCCAAGCTTCCAAAATACTACTGGTTTTCTGAATACTCGGCAAATTTTTTTTCATCCGACCTTGATGATCTCTGTGGTAATGATCAGTTCACTAAGTCCACTTAGCTGCCCAAATTTCACTCTTCTAGGATGAAGCGTTCGTTACCAGTAACAGTTTGAATTTTTAGGTTTCACTCTATTTCCTCCTATACAGATAGATGTGTTTTTTAAGTCTAAATCAAACATGGTTTGTGCTAGCTCCTTGAAACTTGACAAAATAAAGTAGTTCTAAGTTCTGTCTTTGTGGTTTGTTTCCTCTTGAAATAGCCACAAGCAAAGACTGCGTAAAACACCTTTATTGGAAAGGTGTTCCAAGCTTCCAAAATACTACTGGTTTTCTGAATACTCGGCAAATTTTTTTTCATCCGACCTTGATGATCTCTGTGGTAATGATCAGTTCACTAAGTCCACTTAGCTGCCCAATTTTCACTCTTCTAGGATGAAGGGTTCGTTACCAGTAACAGTTTGAATTTTTAGGTTTCACTCTCTTTCCTCCTATACAGATAGATGTGTTTTTTAAGTCTAAATCAAACACGGTTTGTGCTAGCTCCTTGAAACTTGACAAAATAAAGTAGTTCTAAGTTCTGTCTTTGTGGTTTGTTTCCTCTTGAAATAGCCACAATCAAAGACTGCGTAAAACACATTCATTGGATAGGTGTGCCAAGCTTCCAAAATACTACTGGTTTTCTGAATACTCGGCAAATTTTTTTTCATCCGACCTTGATGATCTCTGTGGTAATGATCAGTTCACTAAGTCCACTTAGCTGCCCAACTTTCACTCTTCTAGGATGAAGCGTTCGTTACCAGTAACAGTTTGAATTTTTAGGTTTCACTCTATTTCCTCCTATACAGATAGATGTGTTTTTTAAGTCTAAATCAAACACGGTTTGTGCTAGCTCCTTGAAACTTGACAAAATAAAGTAGTTCTAAGTTCTGTCTTTGTGGTTTGTTTCCTCTTGAAATAGCCACAAGCAAAGACTGCGTAAAACACATTCATTGGAAAGGTGTTCCAAGCTTCCAAAATACTACTGGTTTTCTGAATACTCGGCAAATTTTTTTTCATCCGACCTTGATGATCTCTGTGGTAATGATCAGTTCACTAAGTCCACTTAGCTGCCCAACTTTCACTCTTCTAGGATGAAGCGTTCGTTACCAGTAACAGTTTGAATTTTTAGGTTTCACTCTATTTCCTCCTATACAGTTAGATGTGTTTTTTAAGTCTAAATCAAACACGGTTTGTGCTAGCTCCTTGAAACTTGACAAAATAAAGTAGTTCTAAGTTCTGTCTTTGTGGTTTGTTTCCTCTTGAAATAGCCACAAGCAAAGACTGCGTAAAACACATTCATTGGAAAGGTGTTCCAAGCTTCCAAAATACTACTGGTTTTCTGAATACTCGGCAAATTTTTTTTCATCCGACCTTGATGATCTCTGTGGTAATGATCAGTTCACTAAGTCCACTTAGCTGCCCAAATTTCACTCTTCTAGGATGAAGCGTTCGTTACCAGTAACAGTTTGAATTTTTAGGTTTCACTCTATTTCCTCCTATACAGATAGATGTGTTTTTTAAGTCTAAATCAAACACGGTTTGTGCTAGCTCCTTGAAACTTGACAAAATAAAGTAGTTCTAAATTCTGTCTTTGTGGTTTGTTTCCTCTTGAAATAGCCACAAGCAAAGACTGCGTAAAACACCTTTATTGGAAAGGTGTTCCAAGCTTCCAAAATACTACTGGTTTTCTAAATACTCGGCAAATTTTTTTTCATCCGACCTTGATGATCTCTGTGGTAATGATCAGTTCACTAAGTCCACTTAGCTGCCCAACTTTCACTCTTCTAGGATGAAGCGTTCGTTACCAGTAACAGTTTGAATTTTTAGGTTTCACTCTATTTCCTCCTATACAGATAGATGTGTTTTTTAAGTCTAAATCAAACACGGTTTGTGCTAGCTCCTTGAAACTTGACAAAATAAAGTAGTTCTAAGTTCTGTCTTTGTGGTTTGTTTCCTCTTGAAATAGCCACAAGCAAAGACTGCGTAAAACACATTCATTGGAAAGGTGTGCCAAGCTTCCAAAATACTACTGGTTTTCTGAATACTCGGCAAATTTTTTTTCATCCGACCTTGATGATCTCTGTGGTAATGATCAGTTCACTAAGTCCACTTAGCTGCCCAATTTTGACTCTTCTAGGATGAAGCGTTCGTTACCAGTAACAGTTTGAATTTTTAGGTTTCACTCTATTTCCTCCTATACAGATAGATGTGTTTTTTTAAGTCTAAATCAAACACGGTTTGTGCTAGCTCCTTGAAACTTGACAAAATAAAGTAGTTCTAAGTTCTGTCTTTGTTGTTTGTTTCCTCTTCAAATAGCCACAAGCAAACACTGCGTAAAACATCTTTATTGGAAAGGTGTTCCAAGCTTCCAAAATACTACTGGTTTTCTGAATACTCGGCAAATTTTTTTTCATCCGACCTTGATGATCTCTGTGGTAATGATCAGTTCACTAAGTCCACTTAGCTGCCCAATTTTCACTCTTCTAGGATGAAGGGTTCGTTACCAGTAACAGTTTGAATTTTTAGGTTTCACTCTATTTCCTCCTATACAGATAGATGTGTTTTTTAAGTCTAAATCAAACACGGTTTGTGCTAGCTCCTTGAAACTTGACAAAATAAAGTAGTTCTAAGTTCTGTCTTTGTGGTTTGTTTCCTCTTGAAATAGCCACAAGCAAAGACTGCGTAAAACACCTTTATTGGAAAGGTGTTCCAAGCTTCCAAAATTCTACTGGTTTTCTGAATACTCGGCAAATTTTTTTTCATCCGACCTTGATGATCTCTGTGGTAATGATCAGTTCACTAAGTCCACTTAGCTGCCCAACTTTCACTCTTCTAGGATGAAGCGTTCGTTACCAGTAACAGTTTGAATTTTTAGGTTTCACTCTATTTCCTCCTATACAGATAGATGTGTTTTTTAAGCCTAAATCAAACACGGTTTGTGCTAGCTCCTTGAAACTTGACAAAATAAAGTAGTTCTAAGTTCTGTCTTTGTGGTTTGTTTCCTCTTGAAATAGCCACAAGCAAAGACTGCGTAAAACACCTTTATTGGAAAGGTGTTCCAAGCTTCCAAAATACTACTGGTTTTCTGAATACTCGGCAAATTTTTTTTCATCCGACCTTGATGATCTCTGTGGTAATGATCAGTTCACTAAGTCCACTTAGCTGCCCAATTTTCACTCTTCTAGGATGAAGCGTTCGTTACCAGTAACAGTTTGAATTTTTAGGTTTCACTCTATTTCCTCCTATACAGATAGATGTGTTTTTTAAGTCTAAATCAAACACGGTTTGTGCTAGCTCCTTGAAACTTGACAAAATAAAGTAGTTCTAAGTTCTGTCTTTGTGGTTTGTTTCCTCTTGAAATAGCCACAAGCAAAGACTGCGTAAAACACCTTTATTGGAAAGGTGTTCCAAGCTTCCAAAATACTACTGGTTTTCTGAATACTCGGCAAATTTTTTTTCATCCGACCTTGATGATCTCTGTGGTAATGATCAGTTCACTAAGTCCACTTAGCTGCCCAATTTTCACTCTTCTAGGATGAAGGGTTCGTTACCAGTAACAGTTTGAATTTTTAGGTTTCACTCTCTTTCCTCCTATACAGATAGATGTGTTTTTTAAGTCTAAATCAAACACGGTTTGTGCTAGCTCCTTGAAACTTGACAAAATAAAGTAGTTCTAAGTTCTGTCTTTGTGGTTTGTTTCCTCTTGAAATAGCCACAAGCAAAGACTGCGTAAAACACATTCATTGGATAGGTGTGCCAAGCTTCCAAAATACTACTGGTTTTCTGAATACTCGGCAAATTTTTTTTCATCCGACCTTGATGATCTCTGTGGTAATGATCAGTTCACTAAGTCCACTTAGCTGCCCAACTTTCACTCTTCTAGGATGAAGCGTTCGTTACCAGTAACAGTTTGAATTTTTAGGTTTCACTCTATTTCCTCCTATACAGATAGATGAGTTTTTTAAGTCTAAATCAAACACGGTTTGTGCTAGCTCCTTGAAACTTGACAAAATAAAGTAGTTCTAAGTTCTGTCTTTGTGGTTTGTTTCCTCTTGAAATAGCCACAAGCAAAGACTGCGTAAAACACATTCATTGGAAAGGTGTTCCAAGCTTCCAAAATACTACTGGTTTTCTGAATACTCGGCAAATTTTTTTTCATCCGACCTTGATGATCTCTGTGGTAATGATCAGTTCACTAAGTCCACTTAGCTGCCCAACTTTCACTCTTCTAGGATGAAGCGTTCGTTACCAGTAACAGTTTGAATTTTTAGGTTTCACTCTATTTCCTCCTATACAGTTAGATGTGTTTTTTAAGTCTAAATCAAACACGGTTTGTGCTAGCTCCTTGAAACTTGACAAAATAAAGTAGTTCTAAGTTCTGTCTTTGTGGTTTGTTTCCTCTTGAAATAGCCACAAGCAAAGACTGCGTAAAACACATTCATTGGAAAGGTGTTCCAAGCTTCCAAAATACTACTGGTTTTCTGAATACTCGGCAAATTTTTTTTCATCCGACCTTGATGATCTCTGTGGTAATGATCAGTTCACTAAGTCCACTTAGCTGCCCAAATTTCACTCTTCTAGGATGAAGCGTTCGTTACCAGTAACAGTTTGAATTTTTAGGTTTCACTCTATTTCCTCCTATACAGATAGATGTGTTTTTTAAGTCTAAATCAAACACGGTTTGTGCTAGCTCCTTGAAACTTGACAAAATAAAGTAGTTCTAAATTCTGTCTTTGTGGTTTGTTTCCTCTTGAAATAGCCACAAGCAAAGACTGCGTAAAACACCTTTATTGGAAAGGTGTTCCAAGCTTCCAAAATACTACTGGTTTTCTAAATACTCGGCAAATTTTTTTTCATCCGACCTTGATGATCTCTGTGGTAATGATCAGTTCACTAAGTCCACTTAGCTGCCCAATTTTCACTCTTCTAGGATGAAGCGTTCGTTACCAGTAACAGTTTGAATTTTTAGGTTTCACTCTATTTCCTCCTATACAGATAGATGTGTTTTTTAAGTCTAAATCAAACACGGTTTGTGCTAGCTCCTTGAAACTTGACAAAATAAAGTAGTTCTAAGTTCTGCCTTTGTTGTTTGTTTCCTCTTGAAATAGCCACAAGCAAACACTGCGTAAAACACCTTTATTTGAAAGGTGTTCCAAGCTTCCAAAATACTACTGGTTTTCTGAATACTCGGCAAATTTTTTTTCATCCGACCTTGATGATCTCTGTGGTAATGATCAGTTCACTAAGTCCACTTAGCTGTCCAACTTTCACTCTTCTAGGATGAAGCGTTCGTTACCAGTAACAGTTTGAATTTTTAGGTTTCACTCTATTTCCTCCTATACAGATAGATGTGTTTTTTAAGTCTAAATCAAACACGGTTTGTGCTAGCTCCTTGAAACTTGACAAAATAAAGTAGTTCTAAGTTCTGTCTTTGTGGTTTGTTTCCTCTTGAAATAGCCACAAGCAAAGACTGCGTAAAACACATTCATTGGAAAGGTGTGCCAAGCTTCCAAAATACTACTGGTTTTCTGAATACTCGGCAAATTTTTTTTCATCCGACCTTGATGATCTCTGTGGTAATGATCAGTTCACTAAGTCCACTTAGCTGCCCAATTTTGACTCTTCTAGGATGAAGCGTTCGTTACCAGTAACAGTTTGAATTTTTAGGTTTCACTCTATTTCCTCCTATACAGATAGATGTGTTTTTTTAAGTCTAAATCAAACACGGTTTGTGCTAGCTCCTTGAAACTTGACAAAATAAAGTAGTTCTAAGTTCTGTCTTTGTTGTTTTTTTCCTCTTCAAATAGCCAAAAGCAAACACTGCGTAAAACATCTTTATTGGAAAGGTGTTCCAAGCTTCCAAAATACTACTGGTTTTCTAAATACTCGGCAAATTTTTTTTCATCCGACCTTGATGATCTCTGTGGTAATGATCAGTTCACTAAGTCCACTTAGCTGCCCAACTTTCACTCTTCTAGGATGAAGCGTTCGTTACCAGTAACAGTTTGAATTTTTAGGTTTCACTCTATTTCCTCCTATACAGATAGATGTGTTTTTTAAGTCTAAATCAAACACGGTTTGTGCTAGCTCCTTGAAACTTGACAAAATAAAGTAGTTCTAAGTTCTGTCTTTGTGGTTTGTTTCCTCTTGAAATAGCCACAAGCAAAGACTGCGTAAAACACATTCATTGGAAAGGTGTTCCAAGCTTCCAAAATACTACTGGTTTTCTGAATACTCGGCAAATTTTTTTTCATCCGACCTTGATGATCTCTGTGGTAATGATCAGTTCACTAAGTCCACTTAGCTGCCCAACTTTCACTCTTCTAGGATGAAGCGTTCGTTACCAGTAACAGTTTGAATTTTTAGGTTTCACTCTATTTCCTCCTATACAGTTAGATGTGTTTTTTAAGTCTAAATCAAACACGGTTTGTGCTAGCTCCTTGAAACTTGACAAAATAAAGTAGTTCTAAGTTCTGTCTTTGTGGTTTGTTTCCTCTTGAAATAGCCACAAGCAAAGACTGCGTAAAACACATTCATTGGAAAGGTGTTCCAAGCTTCCAAAATACTACTGGTTTTCTGAATACTCGGCAAATTTTTTTTCATCCGACCTTGATGATCTCTGTGGTAATGATCAGTTCACTAAGTCCACTTAGCTGCCCAAATTTCACTCTTCTAGGATGAAGCGTTCGTTACCAGTAACAGTTTGAATTTTTAGGTTTCACTCTATTTCCTCCTATACAGATAGATGTGTTTTTTAAGTCTAAATCAAACACGGTTTGTGCTAGCTCCTTGAAACTTGACAAAATAAAGTAGTTCTAAATTCTGTCTTTGTGGTTTGTTTCCTCTTGAAATAGCCACAAGCAAAGACTGCGTAAAACACCTTTATTGGAAAGGTGTTCCAAGCTTCCAAAATACTACTGGTTTTCTAAATACTCGGCAAATTTTTTTTCATCCGACCTTGATGATCTCTGTGGTAATGATCAGTTCACTAAGTCCACTTAGCTGCCCAATTTTCACTCTTCTAGGATGAAGCGTTCGTTACCAGTAACAGTTTGAATTTTTAGGTTTCACTCTATTTCCTCCTATACAGATAGATGTGTTTTTTAAGTCTAAATCAAACACGGTTTGTGCTAGCTCCTTGAAACTTGACAAAATAAAGTAGTTCTAAGTTCTGCCTTTGTTGTTTGTTTCCTCTTGAAATAGCCACAAGCAAACACTGCGTAAAACACCTTTATTTGAAAGGTGTTCCAAGCTTCCAAAATACTACTGGTTTTCTGAATACTCGGCAAATTTTTTTTCATCCGACCTTGATGATCTCTGTGGTAATGATCAGTTCACTAAGTCCACTTAGCTGTCCAACTTTCACTCTTCTAGGATGAAGCGTTCGTTACCAGTAACAGTTTGAATTTTTAGGTTTCACTCTATTTCCTCCTATACAGATAGATGTGTTTTTTAAGTCTAAATCAAACACGGTTTGTGCTAGCTCCTTGAAACTTGACAAAATAAAGTAGTTCTAAGTTCTGTCTTTGTGGTTTGTTTCCTCTTGAAATAGCCACAAGCAAAGACTGCGTAAAACACATTCATTGGAAAGGTGTGCCAAGCTTCCAAAATACTACTGGTTTTCTGAATACTCGGCAAATTTTTTTTCATCCGACCTTGATGATCTCTGTGGTAATGATCAGTTCACTAAGTCCACTTAGCTGCCCAATTTTGACTCTTCTAGGATGAAGCGTTCGTTACCAGTAACAGTTTGAATTTTTAGGTTTCACTCTATTTCCTCCTATACAGATAGATGTGTTTTTTTAAGTCTAAATCAAACACGGTTTGTGCTAGCTCCTTGAAACTTGACAAAATAAAGTAGTTCTAAGTTCTGTCTTTGTTGTTTTTTTCCTCTTCAAATAGCCACAAGCAAACACTGCGTAAAACATCTTTATTGGAAAGGTGTTCCAAGCTTCCAAAATACTACTGGTTTTCTAAATACTCGGCAAATTTTTTTTCATCCGACCTTGATGATCTCTGTGGTAATGATCAGTTCACTAAGTCCACTTAGCTGCCCAATTTTCACTCTTCTAGGATGAAGGGTTCGTTACCAGTAACAGTTTGAATTTTTAGGTTTCACTCTATTTCCTCCTATACAGATAGATGTGTTTTTTAAGTCTAAATCAAACACGGTTTGTGCTAGCTCCTTGAAACTTGACAAAATAAAATAGTTCTAAGTTCTGTCTTTGTGGTTTGTTTCCTCTTGAAATAGCCACAAGCAAAGACTGCGTAAAACACATTCATTGGAAAGGTGTGCCAAGCTTCCAAAATACTACTGGTTTTCTGAATACTCGGCAAATTTTTTTTCATCCGACCTTGATGATCTCTGTGGTAATGATCAGTTCACTAAGTCCACTTAGCTGCCCAATTTTCACTCTTCTAGGATGAAGCGTTCGTTACCAGTAACAGTTTGAATTTTTAGGTTTCACTCTATTTCCTCCTATACAGATAGATGTGTTTTTTAAGTCTAAATCAAACACGGTTTGTGCTAGCTCCTTGAAACTTGACAAAATAAAGTAGTTCTAAGTTCTGTCTTTGTGGTTTGTTTCCTCTTGAAATAGCCACAAGCAAACACTGCGTAAAACACCTATATTGGAAAGGTGTTCCAAGCTTCCAAAATACTACTGGTTTTCTGAATACTCGGCAAATTTTTTTTCATCCGACCTTGATGATCTCTGTGGTAATGATCAGTTCACTAAGTCCACTTAGCTGCCCGATTTTCACTCTTCTAGGATGAAGGGTTCGTTACCAGTAACAGTTTGAATTTTTAGGTTTCACTCTATTTCCTCCTATACAGATAGATGTGTTTTTTAAGTCTAAATCAAACACGGTTTGTGCTAGCTCCGTGAAACTTGACAAAATAAAGTAGTTCTAAGTTCTGTCTTTGTGGTTTGTGTCCTCTTGAAATAGCCACAAGCAAAGACTGCGTAAAACACATTCATTGGAAAGGTGTGCCAAGCTTCCAAAATACTACTGGTTTTCTGAATACTCGGCAAATTTTTTTTCATCCGACCTTGATGATCTCTGTGGTAATGATCAGTTCACTAAGTCCACTTAGCTGCCCAACTTTCACTCTTCTAGGATGAAGCGTTCGTTACCAGTAACAGTTTGAATTTTTAGGTTTCACTCTATTTCCTCCTATACAGATAGATGTGTTTTTTAAGTCTAAATCAAACATGGTTTGTGCTAGCTCCTTCAAACTTGACAAAATAAAGTAGTTCTAAGTTCTGTCTTTGTGGTTTGTTTCCTCTTGAAATAGACACAAGCAAAGACTGCGTAAAACACCTTTATTGGAAAGGTGTTCCAAGCTTCCAAAATACTACTGGTTCTCTGAATACACGGCAAATTTTTTTTCATCCGACCTTGATGATCTCTGTGGTAATGATCAGTTCACTAAGTCCACTTAGCTGCCCAACTTTCACTCTTCTAGGATGAAGCGTTCGTTACCAGTAACAGTTTGAATTTTTAGGTTTCACTCTATTTCCTCCTATACAGATAGATGTGTTTTTTAAGTCTAAATCAAACACGGTTTGTGCTAGCTCCTTGAAACTTGACAAAATAAAGTAGTTCTAAGTTCTGCCTTTGTTGTTTGTTTCCTCTTGAAATAGCCACAAGCAAACACTGCGTAAAACACCTTTATTTGAAAGGTGTTCCAAGCTTCCAAAATACTACTGGTTTTCTGAATACTCGGCAAATTTTTTTTCATCCGACCTTGATGATCTCTGTGGTAATGATCAGTTCACTAAGTCCACTTAGCTGTCCAACTTTCACTCTTCTAGGATGAAGCGTTCGTTACCAGTAACAGTTTGAATTTTTAGGTTTCACTCTATTTCCTCCTATACAGATAGATGTGTTTTTTAAGTCTAAATCAAACACGGTTTGTGCTAGCTCCTTGAAACTTGACAAAATAAAGTAGTTCTAAGTTCTGTCTTTGTGGTTTGTTTCCTCTTGAAATAGCCACAAGCAAAGACTGCGTAAAACACATTCATTGGAAAGGTGTGCCAAGCTTCCAAAATACTACTGGTTTTCTGAATACTCGGCAAATTTTTTTTCATCCGACCTTGATGATCTCTGTGGTAATGATCAGTTCACTAAGTCCACTTAGCTGCCCAATTTTGACTCTTCTAGGATGAAGCGTTCGTTACCAGTAACAGTTTGAATTTTTAGGTTTCACTCTATTTCCTCCTATACAGATAGATGTGTTTTTTTAAGTCTAAATCAAACACGGTTTGTGCTAGCTCCTTGAAACTTGACAAAATAAAGTAGTTCTAAGTTCTGTCTTTGTTGTTTTTTTCCTCTTCAAATAGCCACAAGCAAACACTGCGTAAAACATCTTTATTGGAAAGGTGTTCCAAGCTTCCAAAATACTACTGGTTTTCTAAATACTCGGCAAATTTTTTTTCATCCGACCTTGATGATCTCTGTGGTAATGATCAGTTCACTAAGTCCACTTAGCTGCCCAATTTTCACTCTTCTAGGATGAAGGGTTCGTTACCAGTAACAGTTTGAATTTTTAGGTTTCACTCTATTTCCTCCTATACAGATAGATGTGTTTTTTAAGTCTAAATCAAACACGGTTTGTGCTAGCTCCTTGAAACTTGACAAAATAAAATAGTTCTAAGTTCTGTCTTTGTGGTTTGTTTCCTCTTGAAATAGCCACAAGCAAAGACTGCGTAAAACACATTCATTGGAAAGGTGTGCCAAGCTTCCAAAATACTACTGGTTTTCTGAATACTCGGCAAATTTTTTTTCATCCGACCTTGATGATCTCTGTGGTAATGATCAGTTCACTAAGTCCACTTAGCTGCCCAATTTTCACTCTTCTAGGATGAAGCGTTCGTTACCAGTAACAGTTTGAATTTTTAGGTTTCAC
>NW_027518144.1:0-10000 GCF_048772815.1 Callospermophilus lateralis | reverse complement strand
TTCAGTCAATTTAACTTTACAGAAGAGCAGAGAGAGCGTTGGTCTTACAATACAGGAATATAGCTGATCTTCCACATGCTGAGAAACTCAAAGATCCATGCAGAAATGATTCCTGGAGAAGTTGTAAGCAGCTATGGAGGACCTAAGAGAGCAAAAGTCATCCTCCATGGCAAACAACCTGGTCAGGATGAAGGGTTGTGTCTGAATCAGCTTCTCTCTTCTTAATGTAGAGAAGATGGACCAAACCAGGCCTGTGTGGAGAGCTGTTCCCAGGTGCCAATGGTTGATATACCAATCTAACTTGTGAAAGTGTCACAGGAAGTAGGGGCAGCCTCCATCTCATGGGACCCTTGAAAGCAATTGTTAGGACAATGTGGTTGCCACGGAAGTAACCTCATTCAGTTCCTGAATGAAGTGACCTACCTCTCTTCCTTGATGACGGATCTCTCTGAACTTGGGATCCAGGAAGCCAGGCACCCAGAGTCAGTCCCAGTTTCTTTCCCAGTGGGCTCAGTTGTTTGGAATAACCAAGGACAGAGTAAGTCTTCTTGGTACCTACTGATGTGAGGATTGCCAAATGCCAGGAGAGCTCTGAAAAGGGGAATTTCCTGAGAAAGCAGGTAGTGGCTCACCACTGGCTCCTGAAAACTTCACAGTGTTGGCCAAGGAGACCCGGTCTGAGAAGGACAGGCCATTTCAAGGAAACATAGTATGGCCCATCAGTCAGAGTACATTCCAATTAGTCACAGACCTACTTGAATAAAGGAGGTGTCGTTGTGGGTGTGGTTGTGATTTTGTGGTTTAGTCTCATGTTCTGAGAATAGGTAAGAAAGGCGGTTTATTTGTTTTGGAGTGGACTGTTTATAGTAAGTCATTTGACAAGGCGATTGTTTGTATGCCTGTGTATCCCACTGTGTCCGTGGTTGTAGACATTATAAAAGATAATGCATCAATGGATGTGTCCTGTCTAGTAGAAAGCTTGCCAACATTCATCCTGCCCAATTTATGAGTGGACTGCAGGTTGCTTTAGGGACTGCAACACCTACTATCTTCCGGAGTTCCTGTTTTCTTTCTGAATTCTGGCCACTCTTCAGAGCAGGCTCATGGTTTTCTGTCCAAGATATGTACCACCTCCAAGCTCTGTGACATTGCCATATAATGGATAGCTGAAGGGAATAGCAAGCATCTCACAAATCTCAGATATCAGTGTGACAAAGAAAGTCTCAGTAGAGAAACCCTGCTTTGGGCCTTTTGCTTACCTATTTTTCTGTTGCTCCGAGTGTCAGGAAGGTCTTTGCCTCAGGCCACACCTTTGTGAACCCTGAAGAAAACAGTTTTCAAATGGAAATGAATGGGCATCACCTGTGGCTCTTTGCTTAATTGCTTTGGAAAATGATGTGTCTGAATCAGCCTCTTGTCCCTGTGTGAGGCAGTGGCTTAGATTCTTAGCACCTGATGGATTAAAAGAAAGATCCCATGTGTCCATCCAAAACCAAAATGGCAAATATTCACTCATTGTGAATGAATTCTTTTACCTTCCTCTGTTAGGATCCTGAATTCCATCAAGGGAGAATAGGAATCCTTTGGGCCAAATGAGTTCTTCAAATCTCTGCAGAGGGGCTTGGGTTTTCTCATGACTCAAATTCACATAAAGAATCTAAACCACAGAGTCAGAAGGCCTCAAATTGAAAAAGCCGAGCAGTATTAATGGCAGGCCTATTTGATCACTCCTGGTTTACAGGAAGTGTGTCCAGGCCACCTTGATGTTAGACAAATGAGGGGAACAGGACCTTAATTTGGACACTGACTTGGGCTGTGGACCTCATTGAAAACTCCAGCCAGACATTATAAGGAGTGTCTATATGGAAGAAGATGAGGACCATGTGGGAGTGTTTTGGTTTTAATTGTGGTCATTTGTGTGGCGGTTGGAAGAGATGACTGTTGCACTGGGCTTGAACTCTGGTGTGATTCCCCTTAGAGACTGAGTTCTTTAACTGACCTCAGAGAAGTATTGCCATGAATTGTGTTGTGATTTTAGGAGGCCACACATGAGAGTCGCCCTTGGAACCTGAGATCTAGGCCCAGGTTGGATTTCCACAGAACGCTGGGAATTTCCTCCCGGATATTACATACAATTTTTCTTAAAGACTTGGCAGCCATATTTGAGTTTAAAACACACATGAACCTCACATTGTAGATCTCAATGGGCCTGGCTTCATGTGACATTTTGGCCACCCTTAGGGAAACCATGCCTGTGAGAGTGCTCCAGTGCTTTCATTGAAATTAGCTTCTTCACCATTTAATGGTTCCTGAATTAATTGAAGCCCTCAGAGCCGCAAACTTCATTCGTGAAAAAATGGCTAGAAAATTACCATGAAATTTTTGATATTTTCATGTTCAGCTGGCACTGGAAAAACTTTGGATGTCCTGTTTCTGATCCTGAGTATACCAGACACTGCCTTGATTGACTTTGTTTCATGAAAATGGTGTAGAACAGATATGCCAGTAAGTTGGAGCCTGGTGAGTAGTTGGCCTAGAGCAGTGGTGTGCAATTGTGTGATAAAACATCTGTGTTGTGGCCATGCGGATCAGCCATTGGCTTCCAAATGGCTTCTACTGACATGGTGCAGCCAGCAGACCCATATATGTAAAGGCATCTTTTTATATGGAGAGGATTCACTGCAATGCTCAGAATCATATTGCTATTCTCAAGGGGGCAATCTACGTGGGATAGAACCTTGGTTGGTGCATTCTCCTGAAGACCCTGACTCACCACACCTTAAAGAACTCCCTCCACCACTCTGTCCCATTTTAACTCCTTGTATTTCTTGAAGCAAATACCAAACTCCCAGTGGAGCAGCGAGAAACACCACGAAAAGTGGAGGATGACCAATTGGCTTCACAGTCCACACTGAAAGACACTTAGACCCCAGTGTCCATCGTTTACCTACAAAGAGAGAATTCAGCACTGCTGCCTCATGTTCATTGGATAATAAGAAACCATGTCCTCCAAGTAACATAGATTCAGACCCAGCTTTGATGGTCTCTCTACAAAGGAACTAAATCTCCTCAGAATATCAAATATTTCATGTGCCAACCCTTAGAGGCAGTTTCTCAAAAAGTATGTAGGCCAGCAGAGCTGCATGTTTGTGGAATGTTTACCCTGTCCCTTACTTTTAGAATCTTCTCTACCACCTCCAAAGTTGTAAACTCCTGAGTATTCTCCATTCCAGATATATATTCACAGATTTTCTAACACTTATCCTCTAATTGTGTCTTACTTGAGGAGAATGTAATGTCAAGGCATTGTTCTGGATGAAAGTGGGAAGATTTTTGTGTAGCACATATTTGCATACACATTGGATTCAATTTCCTATTTTCCATTAGAAATGCTGAATCCCTGAAACTAACATATACCCTATTGGACTCTGACTGCTAATCCTAATATGATGGAGAAAAATAACACAAACAGAATAGAAATACAGGCAGTTTAGAGGAGGTATGTTTTATAGTTGGAGTTGCCTTTTGCATGGTATAGTGTAGCAGTTATAAATCTAGTCAATTATTTGTTGAAATAGTTCTCCATGCGTTTTTAAAGTTAACAAATAAGTGAATTCCTGTCCCCCTTTCTCTGTAGCCTATTCAGCACACGTATTTTTATATGCACATATAGAATCCTACCTGGTACCACACGTACATTCTTGTGAGGTGGCTGACTTGGCAGATACAAATTGGAAGAAGAGATCACTCCTTTTAAATGCTGCTTGAACATTTAATTCAAATGTGAGTGAGCTTCCTAGTTGAACGACATTATACATAAATCAATGTTCAGTAAAATGAATATATTTGGATCTGTGGATGATATACATTTCATGGTGAATTTCGTTTGGCATATATATTGCAATTTTTAATGTCTCTCTCTGTTTGTGTATATAAATATGTATATATATATAGATACACTCTCAAGGTTTTTCAAAACATGAAATATGTGTCTTATTACACACTTCCTAAATTCATTCATATTTATGTTTTGGATTTATTATCAACTTTTCACAAGATTATTCTCAGAAATATTCATCCACCTGAAATACTTATTTGTTTCTCAGTACTGTTTCCACCCCAGATATGCATTCACGGATTTTCAAACTCTTCTACTCTAATTGTGTCTTACTTGGGGTGAAGGTAATGTAAAGGCATTGTTCTGGATGAGAGTGGGAAGATAATTGTGTAGCATATATTTTATTCACATTGGATTCATTTTCCTATATTCCATTGAATATACTGAATCCCTGACAATAACCCATACCCTACTATACTCTGTCTACTAATCCAAACATGATGGAGAAAAACAACCCAAACATAATAGAAATACAAGCAGTTTAGAGGAGGCATGGGGTATAGTTATACTTGCCATTTGCATGATTAATGGTAGGTGTTATAAATCTAGTCAATTTTTAATTGAAATAGTTCTCCATGTGTTGTTAAAGTTAACAAATATGTAAATTCCTCTCCCTTTCTCTGTAGCCTATTCAGCACATTTATTTTTATATGCTTATATAGAATTCTACCTGGTATCACACGTTCATTTTTGTGAGGTGACTGACTTTATCAGATACAACTTGTGAGAAGAGATCACTCCTCTAAACGCTGTTGGAACTGAAAATTCAAACTATGGGTGAGCTTTCTAGTAGAACAACATTATACATAAATCCTTGTTCAGTAAAATAAATATTTTTGCATCTGTGGATGCTCTATATTTTATGATGAACATGATTGGCATATATATTCCTATATTTTAATGTCTGTGTGTGTGTTTTGTGTGTGTGTGTGTGTGTGTGTGTGTGTATATATATATATATATATATACATATATATGTATATACACATATATATAAGTATGAATATATATATATATATATACACTGTCCTGATTTTTAAAATATGAAATGTATGTTTCTTAAATACACTCCCTAAGTTCATCCATGTTCAAAAATGTGGATTTATAATAAACTTTTCACACAATTATTCTCAGAAATATTCATCCACCTGAAATACACATTTGTTTCATAGGTCTGAAAACTAACTTCAGTAAATGGTGCTTACAAATCCTAATATTTGTACAGTAACTGACCCAGATTAACATCAATCAAGTAGATTCGTATGGGACATGATGTGTATTCTGACGTTTATTTTCATTCAACACTGGTACATTACTATTTCTTCAGTTTTTACAAATCATAGGAAATATATACTTCATCCACAAGTTCACAAATTTATACGGATTTGTTTCACAATCACTTCCTGCTTCATGAAACATGTATTCCTCCAGGTTTCTTGACTGGTCTTTTCATGAGACTTCTTTCCAAACACATTATTTTCGATTTCCATAATCACTTTTGAAGCAAAACTCACACACCCTTCATGATAAACCATAAACTTAATGTGGCCATTAGATATTTCACTGGTTGGAATGAATGTTTGTATGTCAACATAAGATTTCCTGTATTTTTTCAGATATAATTTCCATCCATTATTTAAAGTCAGAACCAGATATATTATTTATTCACAGTATGGTCTATCATGCAGTATCTCTATATGCACAGACAAAGGGTACACCTCTTTTTACCCCCATTACTAATTTATACGTCTTGAATATGTTGCTGCCAGAAATGGTGAAAGAAAGGGTCATGTCACCTGATCTACATGTACGTTTTATCACAGTAATATTCTGGACAAAAAAAGCAAAGGTCACACTTAAGATTGTAGCAAAGACTAAATGAAAAGTGAGCATGGATTACTAAACATCCATGTCCAGGTTGCCTAATGCTGTCAAATGTCAATCCTATTGGTCACTAGCTATTTGTTTCTTTCTTAGATTATATATTCAAACTCAACCCTGTTGAAAATATCTAATCCTATCACTCACTTTATACTTTGCCTGATTTCGTAATGTCTCTATTGATATCAGCTTTCCTAACTATTTTCCCCAGTTCATCATTGTGACAGTCTCTTCACTTGTGCTGACATTAACATTCACTGTCTACCGGAAACCCTATTGCTAAACAACATTTGGTCCAAATCCTATACTCACTCTTCTTTCTAAACCTACTGAGAATCTTCCGAATCCTACCGACTATCCCTTTTGACTGGAAGTTCTCTTCTACATTTAATCATCCATGGTACAAGGACCTAAGCCATTGTATATCGATTTACCTGACACATCAGTGCAGAGCATAATTCAAAGCTACGTATCCCAATCAAGGCCCCAATGCCCTTTTGGGCTTCATATCTTAGCTAGATTTCTGTTTTCATACTTATATTTCACCTATATATTCTTGTAAATATCGCAGTTTCCCAATACCATTATTCATCGCGCAGAAAGATTCCTAATCCAAATCGAACCTGTTAGTTAACCTAACCATACACTGTTCAGTCAATTTAACTTTACAGAAGAGCAGGGATAGAGTTGGTCTTACAATACAGGAATATAGGGGATCTTCCACATGCTGAGAAACTCAAAGGTCCATGCAGAAATGATTCCTGGAGAAGTTGTAAGCAGCTATGGAGGACCTAAGAGAGCAAAAGTCATCCTCCATGGCAAACAACCTGGTCAGGATGAAGGGTTGTGTCTGAATCAGCTTCTCTCTTCTTAATGTAGAGAAGATGGACCAAACCAGGCCTGTGTGGAGAGCTGTTCCCAGGTGCCAATGGTTGATATACCAATCTAACTTGTGAAAGTGTCACAGGAAGTAGGGGCAGCCTCCATCTCATAGGACCCTTGAAAGCAATTGTTAGGACAAAGTGGTTGCCACGGCAGTAACCTCATTCAGTTCCTGAATGAAGTGACCTACCTCTCTTCCTTGATGACGGATCTCTCTGAACTTGGGATCCAGGAAGCCAGGCACCCAGAGTCAGTCCCAGTTTCTTTCCCAGTGGGCTCAGTTGCTTGGAATAACCGAGGACAGAGTAAGTCTTCCTTGGTACCTACTGATGTGAGGATTGCCAAATGCCAGGAGAGTTCTGAAAAGGGGAATTTCCTGAGAAAGCAGGTAGTGGCTCACCACTGGCTTCTGAAAACTTCACAGTGTTGGCCAAGGAGACCAGATCTGAGAAGGACAGGCCATTTCAAGGAAACATAATATGGCATATCAGTCAGAGTACATTCCAATTAGTCACAGACCTACTTGAATAAAGGAGGTGTCGTTGTGGGTTTGGTTGTGATTTTGTGGTTTAGTCTCATGTTCTGAGAATAGGTAAGAAAGGCGGTTTGTTTGTTTTGGAGTGGACTGTTTATAGTAAGTCATTTGACAAGGCGATTGTTGGTATGCCTGCGTATCCCACTGTGTCCGTGGTTGTAGACATTGTAAAAGATTATGCATCAATGGATGTGTCCTGTCTAGTAGAAAGTTTGCCAACATTCATCCTGTCCAATTTATGAGTGGACTGCAGGTTGCTTTAGGGACGGGCAACACCCACTATCTTCTGAAGTTCCTGTTTTCTTCCTGAATTCTGGCCACTCTCCAGAGTAGGCTCATGGTTTTCTGTCCAAGATATGTACCACCTCCAAGCTCTGTGACATGTCCATGTACTGGATAGCTGAATGGAATAGCAAGCATCTCAGAAAACTCAGATAACAGTGTGACAAAGAAAGTCACAGTAGAGAAACCCTGCTTTGGGCCTTTTGCTTACCTATTTTTCTGTTGCTCTTAGTGCCAGGAAGGTCTTTGCCTCAGTCCTCCAATTTGTGAAGCCTTAAGAAAACAGTTTTCAAATGGAAATGAATGGGCATCACCTGTGTATCTTTGCTTAATTGCTTTGGAAAGGGATGTGTCTGAATCAGCCACTTGGCCCTGTGTGAGGCAGTGGCTTAGATTCTCAGCACCTGTTGGAACTAAAGAAAGATTCCATGTGTGCTTTCAAAACCAAAATGGCAAAAAGATCAGTCACTGTGTATGGAGTATCTTGCCTTACTCTGATAGGTTTCTGATCTCCATCAAGTGAGAATATGGATCCTTTGAGTCAAATGAGTTCTTCAAAGCCCTGGAGAGGCTAGCCCATATGAGCTTGGGTTTTTTCATTATTCCAAATCACATAAAGAATCTATACCTGACAGTCAGTAGGCCTCAAATTGGAGAAGCAGAGCAGTATTAAGTCCAGGCTTATTTTATCACTCCTGGTTCACAGGAATGGTGTCCAGGCCTAGCTGACTTTAAGCAAATAAGGGACAAGGGAGCTTGTTTTGGATGCCGTCTTGTGCTGCACCCCTCATGGAAACCTCCAGCCAGAGGTTATAATGAGTGTCTATATGGAAGAAGGTGAGGACCATGTGGGAGTGTTTTGGTTTTAATTGTGTTCATTTTTGTAGCAGTTGGAAGAAATGACTGGATCCACCAGGGCTGGAACTTTGGTATGATTCCCCTTAGAGACTGAGTTCTGAAACTGACCTCAGAGAAGTATTGTCATGAATTGTGTTGCGATTTTAGAATGCCACGCATGAGAGTCGCCCTTGGAAACTGAAATCTAGGCCAAGGGTGGCTTTCGACTGATCACTGGGAATCTCAGCCAGGATATCACATGATTTTATTCTGAAAGACTTGACAGGCATAGTTGAAAGTCAAAACACAGATGGACCTCACATTGTAGACCTCAATGGGCTGGGCTTCATGTGACCGTTTGGCTACTCTTTGGGAAGCCTTGCCTTTGAGAGTTCTCCAGAGCATTCATTGAAATGAGGTTCCTCAACATTAAATGGTTTCTGAATGAATTGAAACCCACAGTTTCTCCAACTTCATCCTTGAAAAGTGGCTAGATAAACACCCTGAAATTTTTAAAACTCCCATGACCAGGTGGCACTGGAGAACCTTTGGATCTCCTGTTGCTGATCATGAGTGTACCAGACAGTGCCTTGATTGACTGGGTTTCATGAAAATGGTGAAGAACAGAGATGCCAGTAATTTGCACTGCTGAATAGTGGGCCCAGAGCAGTGGTGTGCAGGTGTGTGATAAAATATCTGAGGTGGGGCCGTGTGGATTTCCAATTGACTTCCAAATGCCTTTTGGCTGCCATGGTGCATCCAGCAGAACCTTACATGTTAAGGCATCTTATTATATGGAGAGGTTTCAAGGCAATGTTCAGAATCAGGTGGGTATGGTCAAGGAAAAAGCTATGTGAAATAGAAGCCTGGTTGGTGCATTCTCCTGCAGTTTCTGACCCACCACACGTGACAGAACTCCCTCCAGCACTGTGTTGCAGTTGAACTCCTTGTATTTCGTGAAGCAAATACCAAACTCCCAGTGCAGCACCAAGAAACACCACAAAAATGGAGGATGATAAAATGGCTTCACAGTCCACACAGGGAGACACTTAGCCCCCAATGGCCACAGTTTACCTACCAAGAGATAATTCAGCACTGCTGCCTCATGTTCATTGGAAAATAAGAAACCATGCTCTCCATTCACATAGATGCAGACCCAGCTTTGATGGTCTCACTAGAAAAGAAGCTAAACCTTCTGACAACAAAATATATTTAAAGTATCCAACCTCAGAGGCAGTTTCTCAAGAAGTCTTTAGGCCAGCAGAGCTCTATGTTTGTGGAGTGTTTACCTCTTAAACCAGGATGTAAGAAAAGAACACTGACTCCAATTAAAATCAAATTAAAGTAAGCTTATTATTTCCACTGGCTGGGCTGCCACTCCCTCCCAAAATTGCAAGAACAAGAGAGCAACCCCACCTTTACTACAGCCCAGGTTTGTAGCCCAGAAAGTTACACAAAAATGGGGTAACAGATAATAGAACTCTGACAAGCATCACACTAATGGGAGTTTACATTTTTTTTTTTGCTAGCCCCAACATCAAAATTTATGAGGACCATTAGAGCCTCAGAGAGGGTCATTGTCTGGCCACAAAAGGCCAATATTTATGAGGTGTGACAAAGTTTCAGAGAGGGCTGCTATCTGGTCAGAGAGCCATGCACGGGTGAGTTCAAGGCATGGGCAGTCA
>NW_027518143.1:0-36532 GCF_048772815.1 Callospermophilus lateralis | reverse complement strand
TGTTTGAATTTTTAGGTTTCACTCTGTTTTCTCCTACATAGATAGCTGTGTTTGGAATTCTAAATCAAACACGGTTTGTGCTAGCTCCTTGAAACTTGGCCAAATGAAGTAGTTCTAAGTTCTATCTCTATGGTTTGTTTCCTCTTGACGTACCCCATGTAGAGACTGGCGAAAAACACTTTCGTTTGAAAGGGGTTGCCAAGCTTCCAAAAAACTACTAGTTTGCTGAAATCTCAGCAAACATTTTTTCACCAAATCTTGATGATACTTGGTGGTAATGATCAGTTCACTAATCCCACTTGGCTGCCCAACTTTCACTCTTCTAGGTTCAAGCGTTCGTTTCCAGTAACAGTTTGAATTTTTAGGTTTCACTCTGTTTTCTGCTATATAGATAGATGTGTTTGAAACTCTAAATCAAACACGGTTTGTGCTAGCTCCGTGAAACTTGACAAAATGAAGTAGTTCTAAGTTCTATCTCTATGGTTTGTTTCCTCTTGAAGTACCCCATGCAGAGACTGGCGAAAAACACTTTCGTTTGAAAGGGGTTGCCAAGCTTCCAAAAAACTACTAGTTTGCTGAAATCTCAGCAAATATTTTTTCACCAAATCTTGATGATACTTGGTGGTAATTATCAGTTCTCTAATCCCACTTGGCTGCCCAACTTTCACTCTTCTAGGTTCAAGCGTTCGTTTCCAGTAACAGTTTGAATTTTTAGGTTTCACTCTGTTTTCTGTTATATAGATAGATGTGTTTGAAACTCTAAATCAAACACGGTTTGTGCTAGCTCCGTGAAACTTGACAAAATGAAGTAGTTCTAAGTTCTATCTCTATGGTTTGTTTCCTCTTGAAGTACCCCATGCAGAGACTGGCGAAGAACACTTTCGTTTGAAAGGGGTTGCCAAGCTTCCAAAAAACTACTAGTTTGCTGAAATCTCAGCAAACATTTTTTCACCAAATCTTGATGATACTTGGTGGTAATGATCAGTTCACTAAGCCCACTTGGCTGCCCAATTTTCACTCTTCTAGGTTCAAGCGTTCGTTTCCAGTAACACTATGAAATTTTAGGTTTCACTCTGTTTTCTGCTATATAGATAGATGTCTTTGAAACTCTAAATCCAACACGGTTTGGGCTAGGTCCTTGAAACTTTACAAAATGAAGAGGTTGTTAGTTCTATCTCTATGGTTTTTTTCCTCTTGAGGTACCCCATGCAGAGACTGGCGAAAAACACTTTCGTTTGAAAGGGGTTGCCAAGCTTCCAAAAAACTAGTAGTTTGCTGAAATCTCAGCAAACATTTTTTCACCAAATCTTGATGATACTTGGTGGTAATGATCACTTCACTAATCCCACTTGGCTGCCCTAATTTTATTCTTCTAGGTTGAAGCTTTTGTTTCCAGTGACAGTTTGAATTTTTAGGTTTCACTCTGTTTTCTGCTATATAGATAGATGTGTTTGAAACTCTAAATCAAACACGGTTTGTGCTAGCTCCTTGAAACTTGAGCAAATGAAGTAGTTCTAAGTTCTATCTCTATGGATTGTTTCCTCTTGAAGTACCCCATGCAGAGACTGGCGAAAAACACTTTCGTTTTAAAGGGGTTGCCAAGCTTCCAAAAACTACTAGTTTGCTGAAATCTCAGCAAACATTTTTTCACCAAAACTTGATGATACTTGGTCGTAATGATCAGTTCACTAAGCCCACTTGGCTGCCCAATTTTCACTCTTCTAGGTTCAAGCGTTCGTTTCCAGTAACACTTTGAAATTTTAGGTTTCACTCTGTTTTCTGCTATATAGATAGATGTCTTTGAAACTCTAAATCAAACACGGTTTTTGCTAGCTCCTTGAAACTTGACAAAATGAAGTAGTTGTTAGTTCTATCTCTATGGTTTTTTTCCTCTTGAAGTACCCCATGCAGAGACTGGCGAAAAACACTTTCGTTTGAAAGGGGTTGCCAAGCTTCCAAAAAACTACTAGTTTGCTGAAATCTCAGCAAACATTTTTTCACCAAATCTTGATGATACTTGGTGGTAATGATGAGTTCACTAAGCCCACTTGGCTGCCCAATTTTCACTCTTCTAGGTTCAAGCGTTCGTTTCCAATAACACTTTGAATTTTTAGGTTTCACTCTGTTTTCTGCTTTATAGATAGATGTGTTTGAAACTCTAAATCAAACACGGTTTGTGCTAGCTCCTTGAAACTTCACCAAATGAAGTAGTTCTAAGTTCTATCTCTATGGTTTGTTTCCTCTTGAAGTACCCCATGCAGAGACTGGCGAAAAACACTTTCGTTTGAAAGGGTTTGCAGAGCTTCCAAAAAACTACTAGTTTGCTGAAATCTCAGGAAACATTTTTTCACCAAAACTTGATGATACTTGGTGGTAATGATCAGTTCACTAAGCCCACTTGGCAGCCCAATTTTTACTCTTCTAGGTTCAAGCGTTCTTTTCCAGTAACACTTTGAAATTTTAGGTTTCACTCTGTTTTCTGCTATATAGATAGATGTCTTTGAAACTCTAAATCAAACACGGTTTGTGCTAGCTCCTTGAAACTTGACAAAATGAAGTAGTTGTTAGTTCTATCTCTATGGTTTTTTTTCTCTTGAGGTACCCCATGCAGAGACTGGCGAAAAACACTTTCTTTTGAAAGGGGTTGCCAAGCTTCCAAAAAACTACTAGTTTGCTGAAATCTCAGCAAACATTTTTTCACCAAATCTTGATGATACTTGGTGGTAATGATCACTTCACTAATCCCACTTGGCTGCCCAAATTTTATTCTTCTAGGTTGAAGCTTTTGTTTCCAGTGACTGTTTGAATTTTTAGGTTTCACTCTGTTTTCTCCTACATAGATAGCTGTGTTTGGAATTCTAAATCAAACACGGTTTGTGCTAGCTCCTTGAAACTTGGCCAAATGAAGTAGTTCTAAGTTCTATCTCTATGGTTTGTTTCCTCTTGACGTACCCCATGTAGAGACTGGCGAAAAACACTTTCGTTTGAAAGGGGTTGCCAAGCTTCCAAAAAACTACTAGTTTGCTGAAATCTCAGCAAACATTTTTTCACCAAATCTTGATGATACTTGGTGGTAATGATCAGTTCACTAATCCCACTTGGCTGCCCAACTTTCACTCTTCTAGGTTCAAGCGTTCGTTTCCAGTAACAGTTTGAATTTTTAGGTTTCACTCTGTTTTCTGCTATATAGATAGATGTGTTTGAAACTCTAAATCAAACACGGTTTGTGCTAGCTCCGTGAAACTTGACAAAATGAAGTAGTTCTAAGTTCTATCTCTATGGTTTGTTTCCTCTTGAAGTACCCCATGCAGAGACTGGCGAAAAACACTTTCGTTTGAAAGGGGTTGCCAAGCTTCCAAAAAACTACTAGTTTGCTGAAATCTCAGCAAATATTTTTTCACCAAATCTTGATGATACTTGGTGGTAATTATCAGTTCTCTAATCCCACTTGGCTGCCCAACTTTCACTCTTCTAGGTTCAAGCGTTCGTTTCCAGTAACAGTTTGAATTTTTAGGTTTCACTCTGTTTTCTGTTATATAGATAGATGTGTTTGAAACTCTAAATCAAACACGGTTTGTGCTAGCTCCGTGAAACTTGACAAAATGAAGTAGTTCTAAGTTCTATCTCTATGGTTTGTTTCCTCTTGAAGTACCCCATGCAGAGACTGGCGAAGAACACTTTCGTTTGAAAGGGGTTGCCAAGCTTCCAAAAAACTACTAGTTTGCTGAAATCTCAGCAAACATTTTTTCACCAAATCTTGATGATACTTGGTGGTAATGATCAGTTCACTAAGCCCACTTGGCTGCCCAATTTTCACTCTTCTAGGTTCAAGCGTTCGTTTCCAGTAACACTATGAAATTTTAGGTTTCACTCTGTTTTCTGCTATATAGATAGATGTCTTTGAAACTCTAAATCCAACACGGTTTGGGCTAGGTCCTTGAAACTTTACAAAATGAAGAGGTTGTTAGTTCTATCTCTATGGTTTTTTTCCTCTTGAGGTACCCCATGCAGAGACTGGCGAAAAACACTTTCGTTTGAAAGGGGTTGCCAAGCTTCCAAAAAACTAGTAGTTTGCTGAAATCTCAGCAAACATTTTTTCACCAAATCTTGATGATACTTGGTGGTAATGATCACTTCACTAATCCCACTTGGCTGCCCTAATTTTATTCTTCTAGGTTGAAGCTTTTGTTTCCAGTGACAGTTTGAATTTTTAGGTTTCACTCTGTTTTCTGCTATATAGATAGATGTGTTTGAAACTCTAAATCAAACACGGTTTGTGCTAGCTCCTTGAAACTTGAGCAAATGAAGTAGTTCTAAGTTCTATCTCTATGGATTGTTTCCTCTTGAAGTACCCCATGCAGAGACTGGCGAAAAACACTTTCGTTTTAAAGGGGTTGCCAAGCTTCCAAAAAACTACTAGTTTGCTGAAATCTCAGCAAACATTTTTTCACCAAAACTTGATGATACTTGGTCGTAATGATCAGTTCACTAAGCCCACTTGGCTGCCCAATTTTCACTCTTCTAGGTTCAAGCGTTCGTTTCCAGTAACACTTTGAAATTTTAGGTTTCACTCTGTTTTCTGCTATATAGATAGATGTCTTTGAAACTCTAAATCAAACACGGTTTTTGCTAGCTCCTTGAAACTTGACAAAATGAAGTAGTTGTTAGTTCTATCTCTATGGTTTTTTTCCTCTTGAAGTACCCCATGCAGAGACTGGCGAAAAACACTTTCATTTGAAAGGGGTTGCCAAGCTTCCAAAAAACTACTAGTTTGCTGAAATCTCAGCAAACATTTTTTCACCAAATCTTGATGATACTTGGTGGTAATGATCAGTTCACTAATCCCACTTGGCTGCCCAAATTTTACTCTTCTAGGTTGAAGCTTTCGTTTCCAGTGACTGTTTGAATTTTTAGGTTTCACTCTGTTTTCTGCTATATAGATAGATGTGTTTGAAACTCTAAATCAAACACGGTTTGTGCTAGCTCCTTGAAACTTGACCAAATGAAGTAGTTCTAAGTTCTATCTCTATGGTTTGTTTCCTCTTGAAGTACCCCATGCAGAGACTGGCGAAAAACACTTTCGTTTGAAAGGGTTTGCCAAGCTTCCAAAAAACTACTAGTTTGCTGAAATCTCAGGAAACATTTTTTCACCAAAACTTGATGATACTTGGTGGTAATGGTCAGTTCACTAAGCCCACTTGGCAGCCCAATTTTTACTCTTCTAGGTTGAAGCTTTCGTTTCCAGTAACAGTTTGAATTTTTAGGTTTCACTCTGTTTTCTCCTACATAGATAGCTGTGTTTGGAATTCTAAATCAAACACGGTTTGTGCTAGCTAATTGAAACTTGACAAAATGAAGTAGTTGTTAGTTCTATCTCTATGGTTTTTTTCCTCTTGAAGTACCCCATGCAGAGACTGGCGAAAAACACTTTCGTTTGAAAGGGGTTGCCAAGCTTCCAAAAAACTACTAGTTTGCTGAAATTTCAGCAAACATTTTTTCACCAAATCTTGATGATACTTGGTGGTAATGATCACTTCACTAATCCCACTTGGCTGCCCAAATTTTATTCTTCTAGGTTGAAGCTTTTGTTTCCAGTGACTGGTTGAATATTTAGGTTTCACTCTGTTTTCTCCTACATAGATAGCTGTGTTTGGAATTCTAAATCAAACACGGTTTGTGCTAGCTCCTTGAAACTTGGCCAAATGAAGTAGTTCTAAGTTCTATCTCTATGGTTTGTTTCCTCTTGAAGTACCCCATGTAGAGACTGGCGAAAAACACTTTCGTTTGAAAGGGGTTGCCAAGCTTCCAAAAAAGTACTAGTTTGCTGAAATCTCAGCAAGCATTTTTTCACCAAAACTTGATGATACTTGGTGGTAATGATCAGTTCACTAAGCCCACTTGGCAGCCCAATTTTTACTCTTCTAGGTTCAAGCGTTCTTTTCCAGTAACACTTTGAAATTTTAGGTTTCACTCTGTTTTCTGCTATATAGATAGATGTCTTTGAAACTCTAAATCAAACACGGTTTGTGCTAGCTCCTTGAAACTTGACAAAATGAAGTAGTTGTTAGTTCTATCTCTATGGTTTTTTTCCTCTTGAGGTACCCCATGCAGAGACTGGCGAAAAACACTTTCTTTTGAAAGGGGTTGCCAAGCTTCCAAAAAACTACTAGTTTGCTGAAATCTCAGCAAATATTTTTTCACCAAATCTTGATGATACTTGGTGGTAATGATCACTTCACTAATCCCACTTGGCTGCCCAGATATTATTCTTCTAGGTTGAAGCTTTTGTTTCCAGTGACTGTTTGAATTTTTAGGTTTCACTCTGTTTTCTCCTACATAGATGGCTGTGTTTGGAATTCTAAATCAAACACGGTTTGTGCTAGCTCCTTGAAACTTGGCCAAATGAAGTAGTTCTAAGTTCTATCTCTATGGTTTGTTTCCTCTTGAAGTACCCCATGTAGAGACTGGCGAAAAACAATTTCGTTTGAAAGGGGTTGCCAAGCTTCCAAAAAACTACTAGTTTGCTGAAATCTCAGCAAACATTTTTTCACCAAATCTTGATGATACTTGGTGGTAATGATCAGTTCACTAATCCCACTTGGCTGCCCAACTTTCACTCTTCTAGGTTCAAGCGTTCGTTTCCAGTAACAGTTTGAATTTTTAGGTTTCACTCTGTTTTCTGCTATATAGATAGATGTGTTTGAAACTCTAAATCAAACACGGTTTGTGCTAGCTCCGTGAAACTTGACAAAATGAAGTAGTTCTAAGTTCTATCTCTATGGTTTATTTCCTCTTGAAGTACCCCATGCAGAGACTGGCGAAAAACACTTTCGTTTGAAAGGGGTTGCCAAGCTTCCAAAAAACTACTAGTTTGCTGAAATCTCAGCAAACATTTTTTCACCAAATCTTGATGATACTTGGTGGTAATTATCAGTTCTCTAATCCCACTTGGCTGCCCAACTTTCACTCTTCTAGGTTCAAGCGTTCGTTTCCAGTAACAGTTTGAATTTTTAGGTTTCACTCTGTTTTCTGTTACATAGATAGATGTGTTTGAAACTCTAAATCAAACACGGTTTGTGCTAGCTCCGTGAAAATTGACAAAATGAAGTAGTTCTAAGTTCTATCTCTATGGTTTGTTTCCTCTTGAAGTACCCCATGCAGAGACTGGCGAAGAACACTTTCGTTTGAAAGGGGTTGCCAAGCTTCCAAAAAACTACTAGTTTGCTGAAATCTCAGCAAACATTTTTTCACCAAATCTTGATGATACTTGGTGGAAATGATCAGTTCACTAAGCCCACTTGGCTGCCCAATTTTCACTCTTCTAGGTTCAAGCGTTCGTTTCCAGTAACACTTTGAAATTTTAGGTTTCACTCTGTTTTCTGCTATATAGATAGATGTCTTTGAAACTCTAAATCCAACACGGTTTGGGCTAGGTCCTTGAAACTTGACAAAATGAAGAGGTTGTTAGTTCTATCTCTATGGTTTTTTTCCTCTTGAGGTACCCCATGCAGAGACTGGCGAAAAACACTTTCGTTTGAAAGGGGTTGCCAAGCTTCCAAAAAACTAGTAGTTTGCTGAAATCTCAGCAAACATTTTTTCACCAAATCTTGATGATACTTGGTGGTAATGATCACTTCACTAATCCCACTTGGCTGCCCTAATTTTATTCTTCTAGGTTGAAGCTTTCGTTTCCAGTGACTGTTTGAATTTTTAGGTTTCACTCTGTTTTCTGCTATATAGATAGATGTGTTTGAAACTCTAAATCAAACACGGTTTGTGCTAGCTCCTTGAAACTTGAGCAAATGAAGTAGTTCTAAGTTCTATCTCTATGGATTGTTTCCTCTTGAAGTACCCCATGCAGAGACTGGCGAAAAACACTTTCGTTTTAAAGGGGTTGCCAAGCTTCCAAAAAACTACTAGTTTGCTGAAATGTCAGCAAACATTTTTTCACCAAAACTTGATGATACTTGGTCGTAATGATCAGTTCACTAAGCCCACTTGGCTGCCCAATTTTCACTTTTCTAGGTTCAAGCGTTCGTTTCCAGTAACACTTTGAAATTTTAGGTTTCACTCTGTTTTCTGCTATATAGATAGATGTGTTTGAAACTCTAAATCAAACACGGTTTGTGCTAGCTCCTTGAAACTTGACCAAATGAAGTAGTTCTAAGTTCTATCTCTATGGTTTGTTTCCTCTTGAAGTACCCCATGCAGAGACTGGCGAAAAACACTTCCGTTTGAAAGGGGTTGCCAAGCTTCCAAAAAACTACTAGTTTGCTGAAATGTCAGCAAATATTTTTTCACCAAATCTTGATGATACTTGGTGGTAATGGTCAGTTCACTAATCCCACTTGGCTGCCCAAATTTTATTCTTCTAGGTTGAAGCTTTCATTTCCAGTAACAGTTTGAATTTTTAGGTTTCACTCTGTTTTCTCCTACATAGATAGCTGTGTTTGGAATTCTAAATCAAACACGGTTTGTGCTAGCTCCTTGAAACTTGACCAAATGAAGTAGTTCTGAGTTCTATCTCTATGGTTTGTTTCCTCTTGAAGTACCCCATGCAGAGACTGGCGAAAAACACTTTCGTTTGAAAGGGGTTGCCAAGCTTCCAAAAAACTACTAGTTTGCTGAAATCTCAGCAAACATTTTTTCACCAAATCTTGATGATACTTGGTGGTAATGATGAGTTCACTAAGCCCACATGGCTGCCCAATTTTCACTCTTCTAGGTTCAAGCGTTCGTTTCCAATAACACTTTGAATTTTTAGGTTTCACTCTGTTTTCTGCTTTATAGATAGATGTGTTTGAAACTCTAAATCAAACACGGTTTGTGCTAGCTCCTTGAAACTTGACCAAATGAAGTAGTTCTAAGTACTATCTGTATGGTTTGTTTCCTCTTGTAGTACCCCATGCAGAGACTGGCGAAAAATACTTTCGTTTGAAAGGGTTTGCCAAGCTTCCAAAAAACTACTAGTTTGCTGAAATCTCAGGAAACATTTTTTCACCAAAACTTGATGATACTTGGTGGTAATGGTCAGTTCACTAAGCCCACTTGGCAGCCCAATTTTGACTCTTCTAGGTTGAAGCTTTCGTTTCCAGTAACAGTTTGAATTTTTAGGTTTCACTCTGTTTTCTCCTACATAGATAGCTGTGTTTGGAATTCTAAATCAAACACGGTTTGTGCTAGCTCCTTGAAACTTGACAAAATGAAGTAGTTGTTAGTTCTATCTCTATGGTTTTTTTCCTCTTGAGGTACCCCATGCAGAGACTGGCGAAAAACACTTTCGTTTGAAAGGGGTTGCAAAGCTTCCAAAAAACTACTAGTTTGCTGAAATTTCAGCAAACATTTTTTCACCAAATCTTGATGATACTTGGTGGTAATGATCACTTCACTAATCCCACTTGGCTGCCCAAATTTTATTCTTATAGGTTGAAGCTTTTGTTTCCAGTGACTGTTTGAATTTTTAGGTTTCACTCTGTTTTCTCCTACATACATAGGTGTGTTTGGAATTCTAAATCAAACACGGTTTGTGCTAGCTCCTTGAAACTTGGCCAAATGAAGTAGTTCTAAGTTCTATCTCTATGGTTTGTTTCCTCTTGAAGTACCCCATGTAGAGACTTGCGAAAAACACTTTCGTTTGAAAGGGGTTGCCAAGCTTCCAAAAAACTACTAGTTTGCTGAAATCTCAGGAAACATTTTTTCACCAAAACTTGATGATACTTGGTGGTAATGATCAGTTCACTAAGCCCACTTGGCAGCCCAATTTTTACTCTTCTAGGTTCAAGCGTTCGTTTCCAGTAACACTTTGAAATTTTAGGTTTCACTCTGTTTTCTGCTATATAGATAGATGTCTTTGAAACTCTAAATCAAACACGGTTTGTGCTAGCTCCTTGAAACTTGACAAAATGAAGTAGTTGTTAGTTCTATCTCTATGGTTTTTTTCCTCTTGAGGTACCCCATGCAGAGACTGGTGAAAAACACTTTCTTTTGAAAGGGGTTGCCAAGCTTCCAAAAAACTACTAGTTTGCTGAAATCTCAGCAAACATTTTTTCACCAAATCTTGATGATACTTGGTGGTAATGATCACTTCACTAATCCCACTTGGCTGCCCAAATTTTATTCTTCTAGGTTGAAGCTTTTGTTTCCAGTGACTGTTTGAATTTTTAGGTTTCACTCTGTTTTCTCCTACATAGATAGCTGTGTTTGGAATTCTAAATCAAACACGGTTTGTGCTAGCTCCTTGAAACTTGGCCAAATGAAGTAGTTCTAAGTTCTATCTCTATGGTTTGTTTCCTCTTGAAGTACCCCATGTAGAGACTGGCGAAAAACACTTTCGTTTGAAAGGGGTTGCCAAGCTTCCAAAAAACTACTAGTTTGCTGAAATCTCAGCAAACATTTTTTCACCAAATCTTGATGATACTTGGTGGTAATGATCAGTTCACTAATCCCACTTGGCTGCCCAACTTTCACTCTTCTAGGTTCAAGCGTTCGTTTCCAGTAACAGTTTGAATTTTTAGGTTTCACTCTGTTTTCTGCTATATAGATAGATGTGTTTGAAACTCTAAATCAAACACGGTTTGTGCTAGCTCCGTGAAACTTGACAAAATGAAGTAGTTCTAAGTTCTATCTCTATGGTTTGTTTCCTCTTGAAGTACCCCATGCAGAGACTGGCGAAAAACACTTTCGTTTGAAAGGGGTTGCCAAGCTTCCAAAAAACTACTAGTTTGCTGAAATCTCAGCAAACATTTTCTCACCAAATCTTGATGATACTTGGTGGTAATTATCAGTTCTCTAATCCCACTTGACTGCCCAACTTTCACTCTTCTAGGTTCAAGCGTTCGTTTCCAGTAACAGTTTGAATTTTTAGGTTTCACTCTGTTTTCTGTTATATAGATAGATGTGTTTGAAACTCTAAATCAAACACGGTTTGTGCTAGCTCCGTGAAACTTGACAAAATGAAGTAGTTCTAAGTTCTATCTCTATGGTTTGTTTCCTCTTGAAGTACCCCATGCAGAGACTGGCGAAGAACACTTTCGTTTGAAAGGGGTTGCCAAGCTTCCAAAAAACTACTAGTTTGCTGAAATCTCAGCAAACATTTTTTCACCAAATCTTGATGATACTTGGTGGTAATGGTCAGTTCACTAATCCCACTTGGCTGCCCAAATTTTATTCTTCTAGGTTGAAGCTTTCATTTCCAGTAACAGTTTGAATTTTTAGGTTTCACTCTGTTTTCTCCTACATAGATAGCTGTGTTTGGAATTCTAAATCAAACACGGTTTGTGCTAGCTCCTTGAAACTTGACCAAATGAAGTAGTTCTGAGTTCTATCTCTATGGTTTGTTTCCTCTTGAAGTACCCCATGCAGAGACTGGCGAAAAACACTTTCGTTTGAAAGGGGTTGCCAAGCTTCCAAAAAACTACTAGTTTGCTGAAATCTCAGCAAACATTTTTTCACCAAATCTTGATGATACTTGGTGGTAATGATGAGTTCACTAAGCCCACATGGCTGCCCAATTTTCACTCTTCTAGGTTCAAGCGTTCGTTTCCAATAACACTTTGAATTTTTAGGTTTCACTCTGTTTTCTGCTTTATAGATAGATGTGTTTGAAACTCTAAATCAAACACGGTTTGTGCTAGCTCCTTGAAACTTGACCAAATGAAGTAGTTCTAAGTACTATCTGTATGGTTTGTTTCCTCTTGTAGTACCCCATGCAGAGACTGGCGAAAAATACTTTCGTTTGAAAGGGTTTGCCAAGCTTCCAAAAAACTACTAGTTTGCTGAAATCTCAGGAAACATTTTTTCACCAAAACTTGATGATACTTGGTGGTAATGGTCAGTTCACTAAGCCCACTTGGCAGCCCAATTTTGACTCTTCTAGGTTGAAGCTTTCGTTTCCAGTAACAGTTTGAATTTTTAGGTTTCACTCTGTTTTCTCCTACATAGATAGCTGTGTTTGGAATTCTAAATCAAACACGGTTTGTGCTAGCTCCTTGAAACTTGACAAAATGAAGTAGTTGTTAGTTCTATCTCTATGGTTTTTTTCCTCTTGAGGTACCCCATGCAGAGACTGGCGAAAAACACTTTCGTTTGAAAGGGGTTGCAAAGCTTCCAAAAAACTACTAGTTTGCTGAAATTTCAGCAAACATTTTTTCACCAAATCTTGATGATACTTGGTGGTAATGATCACTTCACTAATCCCACTTGGCTGCCCAAATTTTATTCTTATAGGTTGAAGCTTTTGTTTCCAGTGACTGTTTGAATTTTTAGGTTTCACTCTGTTTTCTCCTACATACATAGGTGTGTTTGGAATTCTAAATCAAACACGGTTTGTGCTAGCTCCTTGAAACTTGGCCAAATGAAGTAGTTCTAAGTTCTATCTCTATGGTTTGTTTCCTCTTGAAGTACCCCATGTAGAGACTTGCGAAAAACACTTTCGTTTGAAAGGGGTTGCCAAGCTTCCAAAAAACTACTAGTTTGCTGAAATCTCAGGAAACATTTTTTCACCAAAACTTGATGATACTTGGTGGTAATGATCAGTTCACTAAGCCCACTTGGCAGCCCAATTTTTACTCTTCTAGGTTCAAGCGTTCGTTTCCAGTAACACTTTGAAATTTTAGGTTTCACTCTGTTTTCTGCTATATAGATAGATGTCTTTGAAACTCTAAATCAAACACGGTTTGTGCTAGCTCCTTGAAACTTGACAAAATGAAGTAGTTGTTAGTTCTATCTCTATGGTTTTTTTCCTCTTGAGGTACCCCATGCAGAGACTGGTGAAAAACACTTTCTTTTGAAAGGGGTTGCCAAGCTTCCAAAAAACTACTAGTTTGCTGAAATCTCAGCAAACATTTTTTCACCAAATCTTGATGATACTTGGTGGTAATGATCACTTCACTAATCCCACTTGGCTGCCCAAATTTTATTCTTCTAGGTTGAAGCTTTTGTTTCCAGTGACTGTTTGAATTTTTAGGTTTCACTCTGTTTTCTCCTACATAGATAGCTGTGTTTGGAATTCTAAATCAAACACGGTTTGTGCTAGCTCCTTGAAACTTGGCCAAATGAAGTAGTTCTAAGTTCTATCTCTATGGTTTGTTTCCTCTTGAAGTACCCCATGTAGAGACTGGCGAAAAACACTTTCGTTTGAAAGGGGTTGCCAAGCTTCCAAAAAACTACTAGTTTGCTGAAATCTCAGCAAACATTTTTTCACCAAATCTTGATGATACTTGGTGGTAATGATCAGTTCACTAATCCCACTTGGCTGCCCAACTTTCACTCTTCTAGGTTCAAGCGTTCGTTTCCAGTAACAGTTTGAATTTTTAGGTTTCACTCTGTTTTCTGCTATATAGATAGATGTGTTTGAAACTCTAAATCAAACACGGTTTGTGCTAGCTCCGTGAAACTTGACAAAATGAAGTAGTTCTAAGTTCTATCTCTATGGTTTGTTTCCTCTTGAAGTACCCCATGCAGAGACTGGCGAAAAACACTTTCGTTTGAAAGGGGTTGCCAAGCTTCCAAAAAACTACTAGTTTGCTGAAATCTCAGCAAACATTTTCTCACCAAATCTTGATGATACTTGGTGGTAATTATCAGTTCTCTAATCCCACTTGACTGCCCAACTTTCACTCTTCTAGGTTCAAGCGTTCGTTTCCAGTAACAGTTTGAATTTTTAGGTTTCACTCTGTTTTCTGTTATATAGATAGATGTGTTTGAAACTCTAAATCAAACACGGTTTGTGCTAGCTCCGTGAAACTTGACAAAATGAAGTAGTTCTAAGTTCTATCTCTATGGTTTGTTTCCTCTTGAAGTACCCCATGCAGAGACTGGCGAAGAACACTTTCGTTTGAAAGGGGTTGCCAAGCTTCCAAAAAACTACTAGTTTGCTGAAATCTCAGCAAACATTTTTTCACCAAATCTTGATGATACTTGGTGGTAATGGTCAGTTCACTAATCCCACTTGGCTGCCCAAATTTTATTCTTCTAGGTTGAAGCTTTCATTTCCAGTAACAGTTTGAATTTTTAGGTTTCACTCTGTTTTCTCCTACATAGATAGCTGTGTTTGGAATTCTAAATCAAACACGGTTTGTGCTAGCTCCTTGAAACTTGACCAAATGAAGTAGTTCTGAGTTCTATCTCTATGGTTTGTTTCCTCTTGAAGTACCCCATGCAGAGACTGGCGAAAAACACTTTCGTTTGAAAGGGGTTGCCAAGCTTCCAAAAAACTACTAGTTTGCTGAAATCTCAGCAAACATTTTTTCACCAAATCTTGATGATACTTGGTGGTAATGATGAGTTCACTAAGCCCACATGGCTGCCCAATTTTCACTCTTCTAGGTTCAAGCGTTCGTTTCCAATAACACTTTGAATTTTTAGGTTTCACTCTGTTTTCTGCTTTATAGATAGATGTGTTTGAAACTCTAAATCAAACACGGTTTGTGCTAGCTCCTTGAAACTTGACCAAATGAAGTAGTTCTAAGTACTATCTGTATGGTTTGTTTCCTCTTGTAGTACCCCATGCAGAGACTGGCGAAAAATACTTTCGTTTGAAAGGGTTTGCCAAGCTTCCAAAAAACTACTAGTTTGCTGAAATCTCAGGAAACATTTTTTCACCAAAACTTGATGATACTTGGTGGTAATGGTCAGTTCACTAAGCCCACTTGGCAGCCCAATTTTGACTCTTCTAGGTTGAAGCTTTCGTTTCCAGTAACAGTTTGAATTTTTAGGTTTCACTCTGTTTTCTCCTACATAGATAGCTGTGTTTGGAATTCTAAATCAAACACGGTTTGTGCTAGCTCCTTGAAACTTGACAAAATGAAGTAGTTGTTAGTTCTATCTCTATGGTTTTTTTCCTCTTGAGGTACCCCATGCAGAGACTGGCGAAAAACACTTTCGTTTGAAAGGGGTTGCAAAGCTTCCAAAAAACTACTAGTTTGCTGAAATTTCAGCAAACATTTTTTCACCAAATCTTGATGATACTTGGTGGTAATGATCACTTCACTAATCCCACTTGGCTGCCCAAATTTTATTCTTATAGGTTGAAGCTTTTGTTTCCAGTGACTGTTTGAATTTTTAGGTTTCACTCTGTTTTCTCCTACATACATAGGTGTGTTTGGAATTCTAAATCAAACACGGTTTGTGCTAGCTCCTTGAAACTTGGCCAAATGAAGTAGTTCTAAGTTCTATCTCTATGGTTTGTTTCCTCTTGAAGTACCCCATGTAGAGACTTGCGAAAAACACTTTCGTTTGAAAGGGGTTGCCAAGCTTCCAAAAAACTACTAGTTTGCTGAAATCTCAGGAAACATTTTTTCACCAAAACTTGATGATACTTGGTGGTAATGATCAGTTCACTAAGCCCACTTGGCAGCCCAATTTTTACTCTTCTAGGTTCAAGCGTTCGTTTCCAGTAACACTTTGAAATTTTAGGTTTCACTCTGTTTTCTGCTATATAGATAGATGTCTTTGAAACTCTAAATCAAACACGGTTTGTGCTAGCTCCTTGAAACTTGACAAAATGAAGTAGTTGTTAGTTCTATCTCTATGGTTTTTTTCCTCTTGAGGTACCCCATGCAGAGACTGGTGAAAAACACTTTCTTTTGAAAGGGGTTGCCAAGCTTCCAAAAAACTACTAGTTTGCTGAAATCTCAGCAAACATTTTTTCACCAAATCTTGATGATACTTGGTGGTAATGATCACTTCACTAATCCCACTTGGCTGCCCAAATTTTATTCTTCTAGGTTGAAGCTTTTGTTTCCAGTGACTGTTTGAATTTTTAGGTTTCACTCTGTTTTCTCCTACATAGATAGCTGTGTTTGGAATTCTAAATCAAACACGGTTTGTGCTAGCTCCTTGAAACTTGGCCAAATGAAGTAGTTCTAAGTTCTATCTCTATGGTTTGTTTCCTCTTGAAGTACCCCATGTAGAGACTGGCGAAAAACACTTTCGTTTGAAAGGGGTTGCCAAGCTTCCAAAAAACTACTAGTTTGCTGAAATCTCAGCAAACATTTTTTCACCAAATCTTGATGATACTTGGTGGTAATGATCAGTTCACTAATCCCACTTGGCTGCCCAACTTTCACTCTTCTAGGTTCAAGCGTTCGTTTCCAGTAACAGTTTGAATTTTTAGGTTTCACTCTGTTTTCTGCTATATAGATAGATGTGTTTGAAACTCTAAATCAAACACGGTTTGTGCTAGCTCCGTGAAACTTGACAAAATGAAGTAGTTCTAAGTTCTATCTCTATGGTTTGTTTCCTCTTGAAGTACCCCATGCAGAGACTGGCGAAAAACACTTTCGTTTGAAAGGGGTTGCCAAGCTTCCAAAAAACTACTAGTTTGCTGAAATCTCAGCAAACATTTTCTCACCAAATCTTGATGATACTTGGTGGTAATTATCAGTTCTCTAATCCCACTTGACTGCCCAACTTTCACTCTTCTAGGTTCAAGCGTTCGTTTCCAGTAACAGTTTGAATTTTTAGGTTTCACTCTGTTTTCTGTTATATAGATAGATGTGTTTGAAACTCTAAATCAAACACGGTTTGTGCTAGCTCCGTGAAACTTGACAAAATGAAGTAGTTCTAAGTTCTATCTCTATGGTTTGTTTCCTCTTGAAGTACCCCATGCAGAGACTGGCGAAGAACACTTTCGTTTGAAAGGGGTTGCCAAGCTTCCAAAAAACTACTAGTTTGCTGAAATCTCAGCAAACATTTTTTCACCAAATCTTGATGATACTTGGTGGTAATTATCAGTTCTCTAATCCCACTTGGCTGCCCAACATTCACTCTTCTAGGTTCAAGCGTTCGTTTCCAGTAACAGTTTGATTTTTTGGTTTCACTCTGTTTTCTGTTATATAGATAGATGTGTTTGAAACTCTAAATCAAACACGGTTTGTGCTAGCTCCGTGAAACTTGACGAAATGAAGTAGTTCTAAGTTCTATCTCTATGGTTTGTTTCCTCTTGAAGTACCCCATGCAGAGACTGGCGAAAAACACTTTCGTTTGAAAGGGGTTGCCAAGCTTCCAAAAAACTACTAGTTTGCTGAAATCTCAGCAAACATTTTTTTCACCAAATCTTGATGATACTTGGTGGTAATGATCACTTCACTAATCCCACTTGGCTGCCAAATTTTATTCTTCTAGGTTGAAGCTTTCGTTTCCAGTGACTGTTTGAATTTTTAGGTTTCACTCTGTTTTCTCCTACATAGATAGCTGTGTTTGGACTTCTAAATCAAACACGGTTTGTGCTAGCTCCTTGAAACTTGGAAAAATGAAGTAGTTCTAAGTTCTATCTCTATGGTTTGTTTCCTCTTGAAGTACCCCATGTAGAGACTGGCGAAAAACACTTTCGTTTGAAAGGGGTTGCCAAGCTTCCAAAAAACTACTAGTTTGCTGAAATCTCAGCAAATATTTTTTCACCAAATCTTGATGATACTTGGTGGTAATAATCAGTTCACTAATCCCACTTGGCTGCCCAACTTTCACTCTTCTAGGTTCAAGCGTTCGTTTCCAGTAACACTTTGAATTTTTAGGTTTCACTCTGTTTTCTGCTATATAGATAGATGTGTTTGAAACTCTAAATCAAACACGGTTTGTGCTAGCTCCTTGAAACTTGACCAAATGAAGTAGTTCTAAGTTCTATCTCTATGGTTTGTTTCCTCTTGAAGTACCCCATGCAGAGACTGGCGAAAAACACTTTCGTTTGAAAGGGGTTGCCAAGCTTCCAAAAAACTACTAGTTTGCTGAAATCTCAGCAAACATTTTTTCACCAAAACTTGATGATACTTGGTGGTAATGATCAGTTCAGTAAGCCCACTTGGCTGCCCAATTTTTACTCTTCTAGGTTCAAGCGTTCGTTTCCAGTAACACGTTGAAATTTTAGGTTTCACTCTGTTTTCTGCTATATAGATAGATGTCTTTGAAACTCTAAATCAAACACGGTTTGTGCTAGCTCCTTGAAACTTTACAAAATGAAGTAGTTGTAAGTTCTATCTCTATGGTTTGTTTCCTCTTGAAGTACCCCATGCAGAGACTGGAGAAAAACACTTTCGTTTTAAATGGGTTGCCAAGCTTCCAAAAAACTACTATTTGCTGAAATCTCAGAAAACATTTTTTCACCAAATCTTGATGATAGTTGGTGGTAATGATCAGTTCACAAATCCCACTTGGCTGCCCAATTTTTATTCTTCTAGGTTGAAGCATTCGTTTCCAGTAACAGTTTGAATTTTTAGGTTTCACTCTGTTTTCCCCTACATAGATAGCTGTGTTTGGAATTCTAAATCAAACACGGTTTGTGCTAGCTCCTTGAAACTTGACCAAATGAAGTAGTTCTAAGTTCTATCTCTATGGTTTGTTTCCTCTTGAAGTACCCCATGCAGAGACTGGCGAAAAACACTTTCGTTTGAAAGGGGTTGCCAAGCTTCCAAAAAACTACTAGTTTGCTGAAATCTCAGCAAACATTTTTTCACCAAAACTTGATGATACTTGGTGGTAATGATCAGTTCAGTAAGCCCACTTGGCTGCCCAATTTTTACTCTTCTAGGTTCAAGCATTCGTTTCCAGTAACACGTTGAAATTTTAGGTTTCACTCTGTTTTCTGCTATATAGATAGATGTCTTTGAAACTCTAAATCAAACACGGTTTGTGCTAGCTCCGTGAAACTTGACAAAATGAAGTAGTTCTAAGTTCTATCTCTATGGTTTGTTTCCTCTTGAAGTACCCTATGCTAGAGACTGGCGAAAAACACTTTCGTTTGAAAGGGGTTGCCAAGCTTCCAAAAAACTACTAGTTTGCTGAAATCTCAGCAAACATTTTTTCACCAAATCTTGATGATACTTGGTGGTAATGATCAGTTCACTAAGCCCACTTGGCTGACCAATTTTCACTCTTCTAGGTTCAAGCGTTCGTTTCCAGTAACACTTTGAATTTTTAGGTTTCACTCTGTTTTCTGCTATATAGATAGATGTTTTTGAAACTCTAAATCAAACACGGTTTGTGCTAGCTCCTTGAAACTTGAGCAAATGAAGTAGTTCTAAGTTCTATCTCTATGGATTGTTTCCTCTTGAAGTACCCCATGCAGAGACTGGCGAAAAACACTTTCGTTTTAAAGGGGTTGCCAAGCTTCCAAAAAACTACTAGTTTGCTGAAATCTCAGCAAACATTTTTTCACCAAATCTTGATGATACTTGGTGGTAATTATCAGTTCTCTAATCCCACTTGACTGCCCAACTTTCACTCTTCTAGGTTCAAGCGTTCGTTTCCAGTAACAGTTTGAATTTTTAGGTTTCACTCTGTTTTCTGCTATATAGATAGATGTGTTTGAAACTCTAAATCAAACACGGTTTGTGCTAGCTCCGTGAAACTTGACAAAATGAAGTAGTTCTAAGTTCTATCTCTATGGTTTGTTTCCTCTTGAAGTACCCCATGCAGAGACTGGCGAAGAACACTTTCGTTTGAAAGGGGTTGCCAAGCTTCCAAAAAACTACTAGTTTGCTGAAATCTCAGCAAACATTTTTTCACCAAATCTTGATGATACTTGGTGGTAATTATCAGTTCTCTAATCCCACTTGGCTGCCCAACATTCACTCTTCTAGGTTCAAGCGTTCGTTTCCAGTAACAGTTTGATTTTTTGGTTTCACTCTGTTTTCTGTTATATAGATAGATGTGTTTGAAACTCTAAATCAAACACGGTTTGTGCTAGCTCCGTGAAACTTGACAAAATGAAGTAGTTCTAAGTTCTATCTCTATGGTTTGTTTCCTCTTGAAGTACCCCATGCAGAGACTGGCGAAAAACACTTTCGTTTGAAAGGGGTTGCCAAGCTTCCAAAAAACTACTAGTTTGCTGAAATCTCAGCAAACATTTTTTCACCAAATCTTGATGATACTTGGTGGTAATGATCACTTCACTAATCCCACTTGGCTGCCAAATTTTATTCTTCTAGGTTGAAGCTTTCGTTTCCAGTGACTGTTTGAATTTTTAGGTTTCACTCTGTTTTCTCCTACATAGATAGCTGTGTTTGGACTTCTAAATCAAACACGGTTTGTGCTAGCTCCTTGAAACTTGGCCAAATGAAGTAGTTCTAAGTTCTATCTCTATGGTTTGTCTCCTCCTGAAGTACCCCATGTAGAGACTGGCGAAAAACACTTTCGTTTGAAAGGGGTTGCCAAGCTTCCAAAAAACTACTAGTTTGCTGAAATCTCAGCAAATATTTTTTCACCAAATCTTGATGATACTTGGTGGTAATAATCAGTTCACTAATCCCACTTGGCTGCCCAACTTTCACTCTTCTAGGTTCAAGCGTTCGTTTCCAGTAACACTTTGAATTTTTAGGTTTCACTCTGTTTTCTGCTATATAGATAGATGTGTTTGAAACTCTAAATCAAACACGGTTTGTGCTAGCTCCTTGAAACTTGACCAAATGAAGTAGTTCTAAGTTCTATCTCTATGGTTTGTTTCCTCTTGAAGTACCCCATGCAGAGACTGGCGAAAAACACTTTCGTTTGAAAGGGGTTGCCAAGCTTCCAAAAAACTACAAGTTTGCTGAAATCTCAGCAAACATTTTTTCACCAAAACTTGATGATACTTGGTGGTAATGATCAGTTCAGTAAGCCCACTTGGCTGCCCAATTTTTACTCTTCTAGGTTCAAGCGTTCGTTTCCAGTAACACGTTGAAATTTTAGGTTTCACTCTGTTTTCTGCTATATAGATAGATGTCTTTGAAACTCTAAATCAAACACGGTTTGTGCTAGCTCCTTGAAACTTTACAAAATGAAGTAGTTGTAAGTTCTATCTCTATGGTTTGTTTCCTCTTGAAGTACCCCATGCAGAGACTGGAGAAAAACACTTTCGTTTTAAATGGGTTGCCAAGCTTCCAAAAAACTACTATTTGCTGAAATCTCAGAAAACATTTTTTCACCAAATCTTGATGATAGTTGGTGGTAATGATCAGTTCACAAATCCCACTTGGCTGCCCAATTTTTATTCTTCTAGGTTGAAGCATTCGTTTCCAGTAACAGTTTGAATTTTTAGGTTTCACTCTGTTTTCCCCTACATAGATAGCTGTGTTTGGAATTCTAAATCAAACACGGTTTGTGCTAGCTCCTTGAAACTTGACCAAATGAAGTAGTTCTAAGTTCTATCTCTATGGTTTGTTTCCTCTTGAAGTACCCTATGCTAGAGACTGGCGAAAAACACTTTCGTTTGAAAGGGGTTGCCAAGCTTCCAAAAAACTACTAGTTTGCTGAAATCTCAGCAAACATTTTTTCACCAAATCTTGATGATACTTGGTGGTAATGATCAGTTCACTAAGCCCACTTGGCTGACCAATTTTCACTCTTCTAGGTTCAAGCGTTCGTTTCCAGTAACACTTTGAATTTTTAGGTTTCACTCTGTTTTCTGCTATATAGATAGATGTTTTTGAAACTCTAAATCAAACACGGTTTGTGCTAGCTCCTTGAAACTTGAGCAAATGAAGTAGTTCTAAGTTCTATCTCTATGGATTGTTTCCTCTTGAAGTACCCCATGCAGAGACTGGCGAAAAACACTTTCGTTTTAAAGGGGTTGCCAAGCTTCCAAAAAACTACTAGTTTGCTGAAATCTCAGCAAACATTTTTTCACCAAAACTTGATGATACTTGGTGGTAATGATGAGTTCACTAAGCCCACTTGGCTGCCCAATTTTCACTCTTCTAGGTTCAAGCGTTCGTTTCCAGTAACACTTTGAATATTTAGGTTTCACTCTCTTTTCTGCTTTATAGATAGATGTGTTTGAAACTCTAAATAAAACACGGTTTGTGCTAGCTCCTTGAAACTTGACCAAATGAAGTAGTTCTAAGTTCTATCTCTATGGATTGTTTCCTCTTGTAGTACCCCATGCAGAGACTGGAGAAAAACACTTTCGTTTTAAATGGGTTGCCAAGCTTCCAAAAAACTACTAGTTTGCTGTAATGTCGGCAAACATTTTTTCACCAAAACTTGATGATACTTGGTGGTAATGATCAGTTCACTAAGCCCACTTGGCAGCCCAATTTTTACTCTTCTAGGTTAAAGCGTTCGTTTCCAGTAACACTTTGAAATTTTAGGTTTCACTCTGTTTTCTGCTATAGAGATAGATGTCTTTGAAACTCTAAATCAAACACGGTTTGTGCTAGCTCCTTGAAACTTGACAAAATGAAGTAGTTGTTAGTTCTATCTCTATGGGTTTTTTCCTCTTGAGGTACCCCATGCAGAGACTGGCGAAAAACACTTTCGTTTGAAAGGGGTTGCCAAGCTTCCAAAAAACTACTAGTTTGCTGAAATCTCAGCAAACATTTTTTCACCAAAATTGAAGATACTTGGTGGTAATGATCACTTCACTAATCCCACTTGGCTGCCCAAATTTTATTCTTCTAGGTTGAAGCTTTCGTTTCCAGTGACTTTTTGAATTTTTAGGTTTCACTCTGTTTTCTCCTACATAGATAGCTGTGTTTGGAATTCTAAATCAAACACGGTTTGTGCTAGCTCCTTGAAACTTGACCAAATGAAGTAGTTCTAAGTTCTATCTCTATGGTTTGTTTCCTCTTGTAGTACCCCATGTAGAGACTGGCGAAAAACACTTTCGTTTGAAAGGGGTTGCCAAGCTTCCAAAAAACTACTAGTTTGCTAAAATCTCAGCAAACATTTTTTCACCAAATCTTGATGATACTTGGTGGTAATGATCAGTTCACTAATCCCACTTCCCTGCCCAACTTTCACCCTTCTAGGTTCAAGCGTTCGTTTCCAGTAACAGTTTGAATTTTTAGGTTTCACTCTGTTTTCTGCTATATAGATAGATGTGTTTGAAACTCTATATCAAACACGGTTTGTGCTAGCTCCGTGAAACTTGAGAAAATGAAGTAGTTCTAAGTTCTATCTCTATGGTTTGTTTCCTCTTGAAGTACCCCATGCAGAGACTGGCGAAGAACACTTTCGTTTGAAAGGGGTTGCCAAGCTTCCAAAGAACTACTCGTTTTCTGAAATCTCAGCAAACATTTTTTCACCAAATCTTGATGATACTTGGTGGTAATGATCAGTTCACTAAGCCCACTTGGCTGCCCAAATTTTATTCTTCTAGGTTGAAGCTTTCGTTTCCAGTAACAGTTTGAATTTTTAGGTTTCACTCTGTTTTCTCCTACATAGATAGCTGTGTTTGGAATTCTAAATCAAACACGGTTTGTGCTAGCTCCTTGAAACTTGACCAAATGAAGTAGTTCTGAATTCTATCTCTATGGTTTGTTTCCTCTTGAAGTAACCCATGCAGAGACTGGCGAAAAACACTTTCGTTTGAAAGGGGTTGCCAAGCTTCCAAAAAACTACTAGTTTGCTGAAATCTCAGCAAACATTTTTTCACCAAATCTTGATGATACTTGGTGGTAATGATCAGTTCACTAAGCCCACTTGGCTGCCCAATTTTCACTCTTCTAGGTTCAAGCGTTCGTTTCCAGTAACACTTTGAAATTTTAGGTTTCACTCTGTTTTCTGCTATAGAGATAGATGTCTTTGAAACTCTAAATCAAACACGGTTTGTGCTAGCTCCTTGAAACTTGACAAAATGAAGTAGTTGTTAGTTCTTCTCTATGGGTTTTTTCCTCTTGAGGTACCCCATGCAGAGACTGGCGAAAAACACTTTCGTTTGAAAGGGGTTGCCAAGCTTCCAAAAAACTACTAGTTTGCTGAAATCTCAGCAAACATTTTTTCACCAAAATTGAAGATACTTGGTGGTAATGATCACTTCACTAATCCCACTTGGCTGCCCAAATTTTATTCTTCTAGGTTGAAGCTTTCGTTTCCAGTGACTTTTTGAATTTTTAGGTTTCACTCTGTTTTCTCCTACATAGATAGCTGTGTTTGGAATTCTAAATCAAACACGGTTTGTGCTAGCTCCTTGAAACTTGACCAAATGAAGTAGTTCTACGTTCTATCTCTATGGTTTGTTTCCTCTTGTAGTACCCCATGTAGAGACTGGCGAAAAACACTTTCGTTTGAAAGGGGTTGCCAAGCTTCCAAAAAACTACTAGTTTGCTGAAATCTCAGCAAACATTTTTTCACCAAATCTTGATGATACTTGGTGGTAATGATCAGTTCACTAATCCCACTTGGCTGCCCAACTTTCACCCTTCTAGGTTCAAGCGTTCGTTTCCAGTAACAGTTTGAATTTTTAGGTTTCACTCTGTTTTCTGCTATATAGATAGATGTGTTTGAAACTCTATATCAAACACGGTTTGTGCTAGCTCCGTGAAACTTGACAAAATGAAGTAGTTCTAATGTCTATCTCTATGGTTTGTTTCCTCTTGAAGTACCCCATGCAGAGACTGGCGAAGAACACTTTCGTTTGAAAGGGGTTGCCAAGCTTCCAAAGAACTACTCGTTTTCTGAAATCTCAGCAAACATTTTTTCACCAAATCTTGATGATACTTGGTGGTAATGATCAGTTCACTAAGCCCACTTGGCTGCCCAAATTTTATTCTTCTAGGTTGAAGCTTTCGTTTCCAGTAACAGTTTGAATTTTTAGGTTTCACTCTGTTTTCTCCTACATAGATAGCTGTGTTTGGAATTCTAAATCAAACACGGTTTGTGCTAGCTCCTTGAAACTTGACCAAATGAAGTAATTCTGAATTCTATCTCTATGGTTTGTTTCCTCTTGAAGTAACCCATGCAGAGACTGGCGAAAAACACTTTCGTTTGAAAGGGGTTGCCAAGCTTCCAAAAAACTACTAGTTTGCTGAAATCTCAGCAAACATTTTTTCACCAAATCTTGATGATACTTGGTGGTAATGATCAGTTCACTAATCCCACTTGGCTGCCCAACTTTCACTCTTCTAGGTTCAAGCGTTCGTTTCCATTAATAGTTTGATTTTTTGGTTTCACTCTGTTTTCTGCTATATAGATAGATGTGTTTGAAACTCTAAATCAAACACGGTTTGTGCTAGCTCCGTGAAACTAGACAAAATGAAGTAGTTCTAAGTTCTATCTCTATGGTTTGTTTCCTCTTGAAGTACCCCATGCAGAGACTGGCGAAGAACACTTTCGTTTGAAAGGGGTTGCCAAGCTTCCAAAAAACTAATAGTTTGCTGAAATCTCAGCAAACATTTTTTCATCAAAACTTGATGATACTTGGTGGTAATGATCAGTTCACTAAGCCCACTTGGCTGCCCAATTTTCACTCTTCTAGGTTCAAGCGTTCGTTTCCAGTAACACTTTGAATTGTTAGGTTTCACTCTGTTTTCTGCTATATAGATAGATGTGTTTGAAACTCTAAATCAAACACGGTTTGTGCTAGCTCCTTGAAACTTGACAAAATGAAGTAGTTCTAAGTTCTATCTCTATGGTTTGTTTCCTCTTGAAGTACCCCATGCAGAGACTGGCGAAAAACACTTTCGTTTGAAAAGGGTTGCCAAGCTTCCAAAAAACTACTAGTTTGCTGAAATCTCAGCAAACATTTTTTCACCAAATCTTGATGATACTTGGTGGTAATGATCAGTTCACTAATCCCACTTGGCTGCCCAACTTTCACTCTTCTAGGTTCAAGCGTTCGTTTCCAGTAACAGTTTGATTTTTTGGTTTCACTCTGTTTTCTGTTATATAGATAGATGTGTTTGAAACTCTAAATCAAACACGGTTTGTGCTAGCTCCGTGAAACTTGACAAAATGAAGTAGTTCTAAGTTCTATCTCTATGGTTTGTTTCCTCTTGAAGTACCCCATGCAGAGACTGGCGAAAAACACTTTCGTTTTAAAGGGGTTGCGAAGCTTCCAAAAAACTACTAGTTTGCTGAAATCTCAGCAAACATTTTTTCACCAAAACTTGATGATACTTGGTGGTAATGATCAGTTCACTAAGCCCACTTGGCAGCCCATTTTTTTCTCTTCTAGGTTCAAGCGTTCGTTTCCAGTAACACTTTGAAATTTTAGGTTTCACTCTGTTTTCTGCTATATAGATAGATGTCTTTGAAACTCTAAATCAAACACGGTTTGTGCTAGCTCCTTGAAACTTGACAAAATGAAGTAGTTGTTAGTTCTATCTCTATGGTTTTTTTCCTCTTGAGGTACCCCATGCAGAGACTGGCGAAAAACACTTTCGTTTGAAAGGGGTTGCCACGCTTCCAAAAAACTACAAGTTTGCTGAAATCTCAGCAAACATTTTTTCACCAAATCTTGATGATACTTGGTGGTAATGATCACTTCACTAATGCCACTTGGCTGCCCAAATTTTATTCTTCTAGGTTGAAGCTTTCGTTTCCAGTGACTGTTTGAATTTTTAGGTTTCACTCTGTTTTCTCCTACATAGATAGCTGTGTTTGGAATTCTAAATCAAACACGGTTTGTGCTAGCTCCTTGAAACTTGACCAAATGAAGTAGTTCTAAGTTCTATCTCTATGGTTTGTTTCCTCTTGAAGTACCCCATGTAGAGACTGGCGAAAAACACTTTCGTTTGAAAGGGGTTGCCAAGCTTCCAAAATACTACTAGTTTGCTGAAATCTCAGCAAACATTTTTTCACCAAAACTTGATGATACTTGGTGGTAATGATCAGTTCACTAAGCCCACTTGGCAGCCCAATTTTTACTCTTCTAGGTTCAAGCGTTCATTTCCAGTAACACTTTGAAATTTTAGGTTTCACTCTGTTTTCTGATATATAGATAGATGTCTTTGAAACTCTAAATCAAACACGGTTTGTGCTAGCTCCTTGAAACTTGACAAAATGTAGTAGTTGTTAGTTCTATCTCTATGGTTTTTTTTCATCTTGAGGTACCCCATGCAGAGCCTGGCGAAAAACACTTTCGTTTGAAAGGGGTTGCCAAGCTTCCAAAAAACTACTAGTTTGCTGAAATCTCAGCAAACATTTTTTCACCAAATCTTGATGATACTTGGTGGTAATGATCAGTTCACTAAGCCCACTTGGCTGCCCAACTTTCACTCTTCTAGGTTCAAGCGTTCGTTTCCAGTAACAGTTTGAATTTTTAGGTTTCACTCTGTTTTCTGCTATATAGACAGATGTGTTTGAAACTCTAAATCAAACACGGTTTGTGCTAGCTCCGTGAAACTTGACAAAATGAAGTAGTTCTAAGTTCTATCTCTATGGTTTGTTTCCTCTTGAAGTACCCCATGCAGAGACTGGCGAAGAACACTTTCGTTTGAAAGGGGTTGCCAAGCTTCCAAAAAACTACTCGTTTGCTGAAATCTCAGCAAACCTTTTTTCACCAAATCTTGATGATACTTGGTGGTAATTATCAGTTCACTAAGCCCACTTGGCTGACCAATTTTCACTCTTCTAGGTTCAAGCGTTCGTTTCCAGTAACACTTTGAATTGTTAGGTTTCACTCTGTTTTCTGCTATATAGATAGATGTGTTTGAAACTCTAAATCAAACACGGTTTGTGCTAGCTCCTTGAAACTTGACAAAATGAAGTAGTTGTAAGTTCTATCTCTATGGTTTGTTTCCTCTTGAAGTACCCCATGCAGAGACTGGCGAAAAACACTTTCGTTTGAAGGGGGTTGCCAAGGTTCCAAAAAACTACTAGTTTCCTGAAATCTCAGCAAACATTTTTTCACCAAAACTTGATGATACTTGGTGGTAATGATCAGTTCACTAAGCCCACTTGGCTGCCCAATTTTTACTCTTCTAGGTTCAAGAGTTCGTTTCCAGTAACACTTTGAAATTTTAGGTTTCACTCTGTTTTCTGCTATATAGATAGATGTGCTTGAAACTCTGAATCAAACACGGTTTGTGCTAGCTCCGTGAAACTTGAGAAAATGAAGTAGTTCTAAGTTCTATCTCTATGGTTTGTTTCCTCTTGAAGTACCCCATGAAGAGACTGGCGAAAAACACTTTCGTTTGAAAGGGGTTGCCAAGCTTCCAAAAAACTACTAGTTTGCTGAAATCTCAGCAAACATTTTTTCACCAAATCTTGATGATACTTGGTGGTAATGATCAGTTCACTAATCCCACTTGGCTGCCCAAATTTTATTCTTCTAGGTTGAAGCTTTCGTTTTCAGTAACTGTTTGAATTTTTAGGTTTCACTCTGTTTTCTCCTACATAAATAGCTGTGTTTGGAATTCTAAATCAAACACGGTTTGTGCTAGCTCCTTGAAACTTGACCAAATGAAGTAGTTCTAAGTTCTATCTCTATGGTTTGTTTCCTCTTGAAGTACCCCATGCAGAGACTGGCGAAAAACACTTTCGTTTTAAAGGGGTTGCCAAGCTTCCAAAAAACTACTAGTTTGCTGAAATCTCAGCAAACATTTTTTCACCAAAACTTGATGATACTTGGTGGTCATGATCAGTTCACTAAGCCCACTTGGCAGCCCAATTTTTACTCTTCTAGGTTCAAGCGTTCGTTTCCAGTAACACTTTGAAATTTTAGGTTTCACTCTGTTTTCTGCTATATAGATAGATGTCTTTGAAACTCTAAATCAAACACGGTTTGTGCTAGCTCCTTGAAACTTGACAAAATGAAGTAGTTGTTAGTTCTATCTCTATGGTTTTTTTCCTCTTGAAGTACCCCATGCAGAGACTGGCGAAAAACACTTTCGTTTGAAAGGGGTTGCCAACCTTCCAAAAAACTACTAGTTTGCTGAAATCTCAGCAAACATTTTTTCACCAAATCTTGATGATACTTGGTGGTAATGATCAGTTCACTAATCCCACTTGGCTGCCCAACTTTCACTCTTCTAGGTTCAAGCGTTCGTTTCCAGTAACAGTTTGAATTTTTAGGTTTCACTCTGTTTTCTGCTAGATAGATAGATGTGTTTGAAACTCTAAATCAAACACGGTTTGTGCTAGCTCCGTGAAACTTGACAAAATGAAGTAGTTCTAAGTTCTATCTCTATGGTTTGTTTCCTCTTGAAGTACCCCATGCAGAGACTGGCGAAGAACACTTTCGTTTGAAAGGGGTTGCCAAGCTTCCAAAAAACTACTAGTTTGCTGAAATCTCAGCAAACATTTTTTCACCAAATCTTGATGATACTTGGTGGTAATGATCAGTTCACTAAGCCCACTTGGCTGCCCAATTTTCACTCTTCTAGGTTCAAGCGTTCGTTTCCAGTAACACTTTGAATTGTTAGGTTTCACTCTGTTTTCTGCTATATAGATAGATGTGTTTGAAACTCTAAATCAAACACGGTTTGTGCTAGCTCCTTGAAACTTGACAAAATGAAGTAGTTCTAAGTTCTATCTCTATGGTTTGTTTCCTCTTGAAGTACCCCATGCAGAGACTGGCGAAAAACACTTTCGTTTGAAAGGGGTTGCCAAGGTTCCAAAAAACTACTAGTTTCCTGAAATCTCAGCAAACATTTTTTCACCAAAACTTGATGATACTTGGTGGTAATGATCAGTTCACTAAGCCCACTTGGCTGCCCAATTTTTACTCTTCTAGGTTCAAGAGTTCGTTTCCAGTAACACTTTGAAATTTTATTTTTCACTCTGTTATCTGATATATAGATAGATGTGCTTGAAACTCTGAATCAAACACGGTTTGTGCTAGCTCCGTGAAACTTGACAAAATGAAGTATTTCTAAGTTCTATCTCTATGGTTTGTTTCCTCTTGAAGTACCCCATGAAGAGACTGGCGAAAAACACTTTCGTTTTAAAGGGGTTGCCAAGCTTCCAAAAAACTACTAGTTTGCTGAAATCTCAGCAAACATTTTTTCACCAAAACTTGATGATACTTGGTGGTAATGATCAGTTCACTAAGCCCACTTGGCTGCCCAATTTTCACTCTTCTAGGTTCAAGCGTTCGTTTCCAGTAACACTTTGAATTGTTAGGTTTCACTCTGTTTTCTGCTATATAGATAGATGTGTTTGAAACTCTAAATCAAACACGGTTTGTGCTAGCTCCTTGAAACTTGACAAAATGAAGTAGTTCTAAGTTCTATCTCTATGGTTTGTTTCCTCTTGAAGTACCCCATGCAGAGACTGGCGAAAAACACTTTCGTTTGAAAGGGGTTGCCAAGGTTCCAAAAAACTACTAGTTTCCTGAAATCTCAGCAAACATTTTTTCACCAAAACTTGATGATACTTGGTGGTAATGATCAGTTCACTAAGCCCACTTGGCTGCCCAATTTTTACTCTTCTAGGTTCAAGAGTTCGTTTCCAGTAACACTTTGAAATTTTATTTTTCACTCTGTTATCTGATATATAGATAGATGTGCTTGAAACTCTGAATCAAACACGGTTTGTGCTAGCTCCGTGAAACTTGACAAAATGAAGTATTTCTAAGTTCTATCTCTATGGTTTGTTTCCTCTTGAAGTACCCCATGAAGAGACTGGCGAAAAACACTTTCGTTTTAAAGGGGTTGCCAAGCTTCCAAAAAACTACTAGTTTGCTGAAATCTCAGCAAACATTTTTTCACCAAAACTTGATGATACTTGGTGGTCATGATCAGTTCACTAAGCCCACTTGGCAGCCCAATTTTTACTCTTCTAGGTTCTAGCGTTCGTTTCCAGTAACACTTTGAAATTTTAGGTTTCACTCTGTTTTCTGCTATATAGATAGATGTCTTTGAAACTCTAAATCAAACACGGTTTGTGCTAGCTCCTTGAAACTTGACAAAATGAAGTAGTTGTAAGTTCTATCTCTATGGTTTGTTTCCTCTTGAAGTACCCCATGCAGAGACTGGCGAAAAACACTTTCGTTTGAAAGGGGTTGCCAAGCTTCCAAAAAACTACTAGTTTGCTGAAATCGCAGCAAACCTTTTTTCACCAAATCTTGATGATACTTGGTGGTAATGATCAGTTCACTAAGCCCACTTGGCAGCCCAATTTTCACTCTTCTAGGTTCAAGCGTTCGTTTCCAGTAACACTTTGAATTGTTAGGTTTCACTCTGTTTTCTGCTATATAGATAGATGTGTTTGAAACTCTAAATCAAACACGGTTTGTGCTAGCTCCTTGAAACTTGACAAAATGAAGTAGTTCTAAGTTCTATCTCTATGGTTTGTTTCCTCTTGAAGTACCCCATGCAGAGACTGGCGAAAAACACTTTCGTTTGAAAGGGGTTGCCAAGGTTCCAAAAAACTACTAGTTTCCTGAAATCTCAGCAAACATTTTTTCACCAAAACTTGATGATACTTGGTGGTAATGATCAGTTCACTAAGCCCACTTGGCTGCCCAATTTTTACTCTTCTAGGTTCAAGAGTTCGTTTCCAGTAACACTTTGAAATTTTAGGTTTCACTCTGTTTTCTGATATATAGATAGATGTGCTTGAAACTCTGAATCAAACACGGTTTGTGCTAGCTCCGTGAAACTTGACAAAATGAAGTAGTTCTAAGTTCTATCTCTATGGTTTGTTTCCTCTTGAAGTACCCCATGAAGAGACTGGCGAAAAACACTTTCGTTTGAAAGGGGTTGCCAAGCTTCCAAAAAACTACTAGTTTGCTGAAATCTCAGCAAACATTTTTTCACCAAATCTTGATGATACTTGGTGGTAATGATCAGTTCACTAATCCCACTTGGCTGCCCAATTTTTATTCTTCTAGGTTGAAGCATTCGTTTCCAGTAACAGTTTGAATTTTTAGGTTTCACTCTGTTTTCTCCTACATAGATAGCTGTGTTTGGAATTCTAAATCAAACACGGTTTGTGCTAGCTCTTTGAAACTTGACCAAATGAAGTTGTTCTAAGTTCTATCTCTATGGTTTGTTACCTCTTGAAGTACCCCATGCAGAGACTGGCGAAAAACACTTTATTTGAAAGGGGTTGCCAAGCTTCCAAATAACTACTCGTTTGCTGAAATCTCAGGAAACATTTTTTCACCAAATCTTGATGATACTTGGTGGTAATGATCAGTTCACTAAGCCCACTTGGCTGCCCAATTTTCACTCTTCTAGGTTCAAGCGTTCGTTTCCAGTAACACTTTGAATTTTTAGGTTTCACTCTGTTTTCTGCTATATAGATAGATGTGTTTGAAACTCTAAATCAAACACGGTTTGTGCTAGCTCCTTGAAACTTGAGCAAATGAAGTAGTTCTAAGTTCTATCTCTATGGTTTGTTTCCTCTTGAAGTACCCCATGCAGAGACTGGCGAAAAACACTTTCGTTTTAAAGGGGTTGCCAACCTTCCAAAAAACTACTAGTTTGCTGAAATCTCAGCAAACATTTTTTCACCAAAACTTGATGATACTTGGTGGTCATGATCAGTTCACTAAGCCCACTTGGCAGCCCAATTTTTACTCTTCTAGGTTCAAGCGTTCGTTTCCAGTAACACTTTGAAATTTTAGGTTTCACTCTGTTTTCTGCTATATAGATAGATGTCTTTGAAACTCTAAATCAAACACGGTTTGTGCTAGCTCCTTGAAACTTGACAAAATGAAGTAGTTGTAAGTTCTATCTCTATGGTTTGTTTCCTCTTGAAGTACCCCATGCAGAGACTGGCGAAAAACACTTTCGTTTTAAAGGGGTTGCCAAGCTTCCAAAAAACTACTAGTTTGCTGAAATCTCAGCAAACCTTTTTTCACCAAATCTTGATGATACTTGGTGGTAATGATCAGTTCACTAAGCCCACTTGGCAGCCCAATTTTCACTCTTCTAGGTTCAAGCGTTCGTTTCCAGTAACACTTTGAATTGTTAGGTTTCACTCTGTTTTCTGCTATATAGATAGATGTGTTTGAAACTCTAAATCAAACACGGTTTGTGCTAGCTCCTTGAAACTTGACAAAATGAAGTAGTTCTAAGTTCTATCTCTATGGTTTGTTTCCTCTTGAAGTACCCCATGCAGAGACTGGCGAAAAACACTTTCGTTTGAAAGGGGTTGCCAAGGTTCCAAAAAACTACTAGTTTCCTGAAATCTCAGCAAACATTTTTTCACCAAAACTTGATGATACTTGGTGGTAATGATCAGTTCACTAAGCCCACTTGGCTGCCAATTTTTACTCTTCTAGGTTCAAGAGTTCGTTTCCAGTAACACTTTGAAATTTTAGGTTTCACTCTGTTTTCTGATATATAGATAGATGTGCTTGAAACTCTGAATCAAACACGGTTTGTGCTAGCTCCGTGAAACTTGACAAAATGAAGTAGTTCTAAGTTCTATCTCTATGGTTTGTTTCCTCTTGAAGTACCCCATGAAGAGACTGGCGAAAAACACTTTCCTTTGAAAGGGGTTGCCAAGCTTCCAAAAAACTACTAGTTTGCTGAAATCTCAGCAAACATTTTTTCACCAAATCTTGATGATACTTGGTGGTAATGATCAGTTCACTAATCCCACTTGGCTGCCCAATTTTTATTCTTCTAGGTTGAAGCATTCGTTTCCAGTAACAGTTTGAATTTTTAGGTTTCACTCTGTTTTCTCCTACATAGATAGCTGTGTTTGGAATTCTAAATCAAACACGGTTTGTGCTAGCTCTTTGAAACTTGACCAAATGAAGTTGTTCTAAGTTCTATCTCTATGGTTTGTTACCTCTTGAAGTACCCCATGCAGAGACTGGCGAAAAACACTTTATTTGAAAGGGGTTGCCAAGCTTCCAAATAACTACTCGTTTGCTGAAATCTCAGGAAACATTTTTTCACCAAATCTTGATGATACTTGGTGGTAATGATCAGTTCACTAAGCCCACTTGGCTGCCCAATTTTCACTCTTCTAGGTTCAAGCGTTCGTTTCCAGTAACACTTTGAATTTTTAGGTTTCACTCTGTTTTCTGCTATATAGATAGATGTGTTTGAAACTCTAAATCAAACACGGTTTGTGCTAGCTCCTTGAAACTTGAGCAAATGAAGTAGTTCTAAGTTCTATCTCTATGGATTGTTTCCTCTTGAAGTACCCCATGTAGAGACTGGCGAAAACCACTTTCGTTTGAAAGGGGTTGCCAAGCTTCCAAAAAAACTACTAGTTTGCTGAAATCTCAGCAAATATTTTTTCACCAAATCTTGATGATACTTGGTGGTAATGATCAGTTCACTAATCCCACTTGGCTGCCCAACTTTCACTCTTCTAGGTTCAAGCGTTCGTTTCCAGTAACAGTTTGAATTTTTAGGTTTCACTCTGTTTTCTGCTATATAGACAGATGTGTTTGAAACTCTAAATCAAACACGGTTTGTGCTAGCTCCGTGAAACTTGACAAAATGAAGTAGTTCTAAGTTCTATTTCTATGGTTTGTTTCCTCTTGAAGTACCCCATGCAGAGACTGGCGAAAAACACTTTCGTTTGAAAGGGGTTGCCAAGCTTCCAAAAAACTACTAGTTTGCTGAAATCTCAGCAAACATTTTTTCACCAAATCTTGATGATACTTGGTGGTAATGATCAGTTCACTAATCCCACTTGGCTGCCCAATTTTTATTCTTCTAGGTTGAAGCATTCGTTTCCAGTAACAGTTTGAATTTTTAGGTTTCACTCTGTTTTCTCCTACATAGATAGCTGTGTTTGGAATTCTAAATCAAACACGGTTTGTGCTAGCTCCTTGAAACTTGACCAAATGAAATAGTTCTAAGTTCTATCTCTATGGTTTGTTTCCTCTTGAAGTACCCCATGCAGAGACTGGCGAAAAACACTTTATTTGAAAGGGGTTGCCAAGCTTCCATAAAACTACTCGTTTGCTGAAATCTCAGCAAACATTTTTTCACCAAATCTTGATGATACTTGGTGGTAATGATCAGTTCACTAAGCCCACTTGGCTGCCCAATTTTCACTCTTCTAGGTTCAAGCGTTCGGTTCCAGTAACACTTTGAATTTTTAGGTTTCACTCTGTTTTCTGCTATATAGATAGATGTGTTTGAAACTCTAAATCAAACACGGTTTGTGCTAGCTCCTTGAAACTTGAGCAAATGAAGTAGTTCTAAGTTCTATCTCTATGGATTGTTTCCTCTTGAAGTACCCCATGTAGAGACTGGCGAAAACCACTTTCGTTTGAAAGGGGTTGCCAAGCTTCCAAAAAACTACTAGTTTGCTGAAATCTCAGCAAATATTTTTTCACCAAATCTTGATGATACTTGGTGGTAATGATCAGTTCACTAAGCCCACTTGGCTGCCCAACTTTCACTCTTCTAGGTTCAAGCGTTCGTTTCCAGTAACAGTTTGAATTTTTAGGTTTCACTCTGTTTTCTGCTATATAGACAGATGTGTTTGAAACTCTAAATCAAACACGGTTTGTGCTAGCTCCGTGAAACTTGACAAAATGAAGTAGTTCTAAGTTCTATCTCTATGGTTTGTTTCCTCTTGAAGTACCCCATGCAGAGACTGGCGAAGAACACTTTCGTTTGAAAGGGGTTGCCAAGCTTCCAAAAAACTACTCGTTTGCTGAAATCTCAGCAAACATTTTTTCACCAAATCTTGATGATACTTGGTGGTAATGATCAGTTCACTAAGCCCACTTGGCTGCCCTATTTTCACTCTTCTAGGTTCAAGCGTTCGTTTCCAGTAACACTTTGAATTTTTAGGTTTCACTCTGTTTTCTGCTATATAGATAGATGTGTTTGAAACTCTAAATCAAACACGGTTTGTGCTAGCTCCTTGAAACTTGACAAAATGAAGTAGTTCTAAGTTCTATCTCTATGGTTTGTTTCCTCTTGAAGTACCCCATGCAGAGACTGGCTAAAAACACTTTCGTTTGAAAGGGGTTGCCAAGGTTCCAAAAAACTACTAGTTTCCTGAAATCTCAGCAAACATTTTTTCACCAAAACTTGATGATACTTGGTGGTAATGATCAGTTCACTAAGCCCACTTGGCTGCCCAATTTTTACTCTTCTAGGTTCAAGAGTTCGTTTCCAGTAACACTTTGAAATTTTAGGTTTCACTCTGTTTTCTGCTATATAGATAGATGTGCTTGAAACTCTGAATCAAACACGGTTTGTGCTAGCTCCGTGAAACTTGAGAAAATGAAGTAGTTCTAAGTTCTATCTCTATGGTTTGTTTCCTCTTGAAGTACCCCATGAAGAGACTGGCGAAAAACACTTTCGTTTGAAAGGGGTTGCCAAGCTTCCAAAAAACTACTAGTTTGCTGAAATCTCAGCAAACATTTTTTCACCAAATCTTGATGATACTTGGTGGTAATGATCAGTTCACTAATCCCACTTGGCTGCCCAAATTTTATTCTTCTAGGTTGAAGCTTTCGTTTTCAGTAACTGTTTGAATTTTTAGGTTTCACTCTGTTTTCTCCTACATAGATAGCTGTGTTTGGAATTCTAAATCAAACACGGTTTGTGCTAGCTCCTTGAAACTTGACCAAATGAAGTAGTTCTAAGTTCTATCTCTATGGTTTGTTTCCTCTTGAAGTACCCCATGCAGAGACTGGCGAAAAACACTTTCGTTTTAAAGGGGTTGCCAAGCTTCCAAAAAACTACTAGTTTGCTGAAATCTCAGCAAACATTTTTTCACCAAAACTTGATGATACTTGGTGGTCATGATCAGTTCACTAAGCCCACTTGGCAGCCCAATTTTTACTCTTCTAGGTTCAAGCGTTCGTTTCCAGTAACACTTTGAAATTTTAGGTTTTACTCTGTTTTCTGCTATATAGATAGATGTCTCTGAAACTCTAAATCAAACACGGTTTGTGCTAGCTCCTTGAAACTTGACAAAATGAAGTAGTTGTTAGTTCTATCTCTATGGTTTTTTTCCT
>NW_027518142.1:0-36541 GCF_048772815.1 Callospermophilus lateralis | reverse complement strand
ACTCTGTTTTCGGCTATATAGATAGATGTGTTTGAAACTCTAAATCAAACACGGTTTGTGCTAGCTCCTTGAAACTTTACCAAATGTAGTAGTTCTATGTTCCATCTCTATGGTTTGTTTCCTCTTGAAGTACACCATGCAGAGACTGGCGAAAAACACTTTCGTTTGAAAGGGGTGGCCAAGCTTCCAAAAAACTACTAGTTTGCTGAAATCTCAGCAAAACTTTTTTCACCAAATCTTCATGATACTTGGTGGTAATGATCAGTTCACTAATCCCACTTGGCTACCCAATTTTTATTCTTCTAGGTTGAAGCATTCGTTTCCAGTAACACTTTGAATTTTTAGGTTTCACTCTGTTTTCTGCTATATAGATAGATGTGTTTGAAACTCTAAATCAAACACGGTTTGTGCTAGCTCCTTGAAATTTGACCAAATGAAGTAGTTCTAAGTTCGATCTCTATGGTTTGTTTCCTCTTGAAGTACCCCATGCAGAGACTGGCGAAAAACACTTTCGTTTGAAAGGGGTTGCCAAGCTTCCAAAAAACTACTAGTTTGCTGAAATCTCAGCAAACATTTTTTCACCAAATCTTGATGATACTTGGTGGTAATGATCAGTTCACTAATCCCAATTGGCTGCCCAATTTTTATTCTTCTAGGTTGAAGCATTCGTTTCCAGTAACAGTTTGAATTTTTAGGTTTCACTCTGTTTTCTTAAACATAGATAGCTGTGTTTGGAATTCTAAATCAAACACGGTTTGTGCTAGCTCCTTGAAACTTGACCAAATGAAGTAGTTCTAAGTTCTATCTCTATGGTTTGTTTCCTCTTGAAATACCCCATGCAGAGACTGGCGAAAAACACTTTCGTTTGAAAGGGGTTGTCAAGCTTCCAAAAAACTACTAGTTTGCTGAAATCTCAGCAAACCTTTTTTCACCAAATCTTGATGATACTTGGTGGTAATGATCAGTTCACTAATCCCACTTGGCTGCCCAACTTTCATTCTTCTAGGTTCAAGCGTTCGTTTCCAGTAACACTTTGAATTTTTAGGTTTCACTCTGTTTTCTGCTATATAGATAGATGTGTTTGAAACTCTAAATCAAACATGGTTTGTGCTAGCTCCGTGAAACTTGACCAAATGAAGTAGTTCTAAGTTCTATCTCTATGGTTTGTTTCCTCTTGAAGTACCCCATGCAGAGACTGGCGAAAAACACTTTCGTTTGAAAGGGGTTGCCAAGCTTCCAAAAAACTACTAGTTTGATGAAATCTCAGCAAACATTTTTTCAGCAAATCTTGATGATACTTGGTGGTAATGATCAGTTCACTAATCCCACTTGGCTGCCCAACTTTCAGTCTTCTAGGTTCAAGCGTTCGTTTCCAGTAACACTTTGAATTTTTAGGTTTCACTCTGTTTTCTGCTATACAGATAGATGTGTTTGAATCTCTAAATCAAACACGGTTTGTGCTAGCTCCTTGAAACTTGACCAAATGAAGTAGTTCTAAGTTCTATCTCTATGGTTTGTTTCCTCTTGAAGTACCCCATGCAGAGACTGGCGAAAAACACTTTCGTTTGAAAGGGGTTGCCAAGCTTCCAAAAAACTACTAGTTTGCTGAAATCTCAGCAAACATTTTTTCACCAAATCTTGATGATACTTGCTGGTAATGATCCGTTCACTAATCCCACTTGGCTACCCAATTTTTATTCTTCTAGGTTGAAGCATTCGTTTCCAGTAACAGTTTGAATTTTTAGGTTTCACTCTGTTTTCTCCTACAGAGATAGATGTGTTTGGAATTCTAAATCAAACACGGTTTGTGCTAGCTCCTTGAAACTTGACCAAATGAAGAAGTTCTAAGTTCTATCTCTATGGTTTGTTTCCTCTTGAAGTACCCCATGCAGAGACTGGCGAAAAACACTTTCGTTTGAAAGGGGTTGCCAAGCTTCCAAAAAACTACTAGTTTGCTGAAATCTCAGCAAACCTTTTTTCACCAAATCTTGATGATAATTGGTGGTAATGATCAGTTCACTAATCCCACTTGGCTGCCCAACTTTCATTCTTCTAGGTTCAAGCGTTCGTTTCCAGTAACAGTTTGAATTTTTAGGATTCACTCTGTTTTCTCACACATAGATAGATGTGTTTGGAATTCTAAATCAAACACGGTTTGTGCTAGCTCCGTGAAACTTGACAAAATAAGTAGTTCTAAGTTCTATCTCTATGGTTTGTTTCCACTTGAAGTACCCCATGCAGAGACTGGCGAAAAACACTTTCGTTTGAAAGGGGTTTCCAAGCTTCCAAAAAACTACTAGTTTGCTGAAATCTCAGCAAACATTTTTTCACCAAATCTTGATGATACTTGGTGGTAATGATCAGTTCACTAATCCCACTTGGCTACCCAATTTTTATTCTTCTAGGTTGAAGCATTCGTTTCCAGTAACAGTTTGAATTTTTAGGTTTCACTCTGTTTTCTCCTACAGAGATAGATGTGTTTGGAATTCTAAATCAAACACGGTTTGTGCTAGCTCCTTGAAACTTGACCAAATGAAGAAGTTCTAAGTTCTATCTCTATGGTTTGTTTCCTCTTGAAGTACCCCATGCAGAGACTGGCGAAAAACACTTTCGTTTGAAAGGGGTTGCCAAGCTTCCAAAAAACTACTAGTTTGCTGAAATCTCAGCAAACCTTTTTTCACCAAATCTTGATGATAATTGGTGGTAATGATCAGTTCACTAATCCCACTTGGCTGCCCAACTTTCATTCTTCTAGGTTCAAGCGTTCGTTTCCAGTAACAGTTTGAATTTTTAGGATTCACTCTGTTGTCTCACACATAGATAGATGTGTTTGGAATTCTAAATCAAACACGGTTTGTGCTAGCTCCGTGAAACTTGACAAAATAAGTAGTTCTAAGTTCTATCTCTATGGTTTGTTTCCACTTGAAGTACCCCATGCAGAGACTGGCGAAAAACACTTTCGTTTGAAAGGGGTTTCCAAGCTTCCAAAAAACTACTAGTTTGCTGAAATCTCAGCAAACATTTTTTCACCAAATCTTGATGATACTTGGTGGTAATGATCAGTTCACTAATCCCAATTGGCTGCCCAATTTTTATTCTTCTAGGTTGAAGCATTCGTTTCCAGTAACAGTTTGAATTTTTAGGATTCACTCCGTTTTCTCATATATAGATAGCTGTGTTTGAAACTCTAAATCAAACACGGTTTGTGCTAGCTCCTTGAAACTTGACCAAATGAAGTAGTTCTAAGTTCTATCTCTATGGTTTGTTTCTTCTTGAAGAACCCCATGCAGAGACTGGCGAAAAACACTTTCGTTTGAAAGGGGTGGCCGAGATTCCAAAAAACTACTAGTTTGCTGAAATCTCAGCAAACATTTTTTCACATAATCTTGATGATACTTAGTGGTAATGATCAGTTCACTAATCCCACTTCGCTGCCCAACTTTCACTCTTCTAGGTTCAAGCGTTCGTTTCCAGTAACACTTTAAATTTTTAGGTTTCACTCTGTTTTCTGCTATATAGATAGATGTGTTTGAAACTCTAAATCAAACACGGTTTGTGCTAGCTCCTTGAAACTTGATCAAATGAAGTAGTTCTATGTTCCATCTCTATGGTTTATTTCCTCTTGAAGTACCCCATGCAGAGACTGGCGAAAAACACTTTCGTTTGAAAGGGGTTGCCAAGCTTCCAAAAAACTACTAGTTTGCTGAAATCTCAGCAAACATTTTTTCACCAAATCTTGATGATACTTTGTGGTAATGATCAGTTCACTAATCCCACTTGGCTACCCAATTTTTATTCTTCTAGGTTGAAGCATTCGTTTCCAGTAACACTTTGAATTTTTAGGTTTCACTCTGTTTTCTGCTATATAGATAGATGTGTTTGAAACTCTAAATCAAACACGGTTTGTGCTAGCTCCTTGAAATTTGACCAAATGAAGTAGTTCTAAGTTCTATCTCTATGGTTTGTTTCCTCTTGAAGTACCCCATGCAGAGACTGGCGAAAAACACTTTCGTTTGAAAGGGGTTGCCAAGCTTCCAAAAAACTACTAGCTTGATGAAATCTCAGCAAACATTTTTTCACCAAATCTTGGTGATACCTGGTGGTAATGATCAGTTCACTAATCCCAATTGGCTGCCCAATTTTTTCTTCTAGGTTGAAGCATTCGTTTTCAGTAACAGTTTGAATTTTTAGGTTTCACTCTGTTTTCTTATACATAGATTGCTGTGTTTGGAATTCTAAATCAAACACGGTTTGTGCTAGCTCCTTGAAACTTGACCAAATGAAGTTGTTCTAAGTTCTATCTCTATGGTTTATTTCCTCTTGAAGTACACCATGCAGAGACTGGCGAAAAACACTTTCGTTTTAAAGGGGTTGCCAAGCTTCCAAAAAACTACTAGTTTGCTGAAATCTCAGCAAACACTTTTTCACCAAATCTTGATGATACTTGGTGGTAATGATCAGCTCACAAGCCCACTTGGCTGCCCAATTTTTTACTCTTCTAGGTTCAAGCGTTCGTTTCCAGTAACACTTTGAATTTTTAGGTTTCACTCTGTTTTCTGCTATATAGATAGATGTGTTTGAAACTCTAAATCAAACACGGTTTGTGCTAGTTCCGTGAAACTTGACAAAATAAGTAGTTCTAAGTTCTATCTCTATGGTTTGTTTCCTCTTGAAGTACCCCATGCAGAGACTGGCGAAAAACACTTTCGTTTGAAAGGGTTTGCCAAGCTTCCAAAAAACTACTAGTTTGCTGAAATCTCAGCAAACCTTTTTTCACCAAATCTTGATGATACTTGGTGGTAATGATCAGTTCACTAATCCCAATTGGCTGCCCAATTTTTATTCCTCTAGGTTGAAGCATTCGTTTCCAGTAACAGTTTGAATTTTTAGGATTCACTCTGTTTTCTCATATATAGATAGCTGTGTTTGGAATTCTAAATCAAACACGGTTTATGCTAGCTCCGTGATACTTGACAAAATGAAGTAGTTCTAAGTTCTATCTCTATGGATTGTTTCCTCTTGAAGTACCCCATGCAGAGACTGGCGAGAAACACTTTCGTTTGAAAGGGGTTGCCAAGCTTCCAAAAAACTACTAGTTTGATGAAATCTCAGCAAACATTTTTTCACCAAATCTTGATGATACTTGGTGGTAATGATCATTTCACTAATCCCACTTGGCTGCCCAAATTTCACTCTTCTATGTTCAAGCGTTCGTTTCCAGTAACACTTTGAATTTTTAGGTTTCACTCTGTTTTCTGCTATATAGATAGATGTGTTTGAAACTCTAAATCAAACACGGTTTGTGCTAGCTCCTTGAAACTTGACCAAATGAAGTAGTTCTAAGTTCTATCTCTATGGTTTGTTTCCTCTTGAAGTACCCCATGCAGAGACTGGTGAAAAACACTTTCGTTGGAAAGGGGTGGCCAAGATTAAAAAAAAAACTAGTTTGCTGAAATCTCAGCAAACATTTTTTCACCAAATCTTGATGATACTTGGTGGTAATGATCAGTTCACTAAGCCCACTTGGCTGTCCAATTTTTACTCTTCTAGGTTCAAGCGTTCGTTTCCAGTAACACTTTGAATTTTTAGGTTTCACTCTGTTTTCTGCTATATAGATAGATGTGTTTGAAACTCTAAATCAAACACGGTTTGTGCTAGCTCCGTGAAACTTGACCAAATGAAGTAGTTCTAAGGTCTATCTCTATGGTTTGTTTCCTCTTGAAGTACCCCATGCAGAGACTGGCGAAAACACTTTCGTTTGAAAGGGGTTGCCAAGCTTCCAAAAAACTACTAGTTTGATGAAATCTCAGCAAACATTTTTTCAGCAAATCTTGATGATACTTGGTGGTAATGATCAGTTCACTAATCTCACTTGGCTGCCCCAACTTTCACTCTTCTAGGTTCAAGCGTTCGTTTCCAGTAACACTTTGAATTTTTAGGTTTCACTCTGTTTTCTGCTATATAGATAGATGTGTTTGAAACTCTAAATCAAACACGGTTTGTGCTAGCTCCTTGAAACTTGACCAAATGAAGAAGTTCTAAGTTCTATCTCTATGGTTTGTTTCCTCTTGAAGTACCCCATGCAGAGACTGGCGAAAAACACTTTCGATTGAAAGGGGTTGCCAAGCTTCCAAAAAACTACTAGTTTGCTGAAATCTCAGCAAACATTTTTTCACCAAATCTTGATGATACTTGGTGGTAATGATCAGTTCACTAATCTCACTTGGCTGCCCAATTTTTATTCTTCTAGTTTGAAGCATTCGTTTCCAGTAACACTTTGAATTTTTAGGATTCACTCTGTTTTCTCATACATAGAGAGATGTGTTTGGAATTCTAAATCAAACACGGTTTGTGCTAGCTCCGTGAATCTTGACAAAATAAGTAGTTCTAAGTTCTATCTCTATGTTTTGTTTCCACTTGAAGTACCCCATGCAGAGACTGGCGAAAAACACTTTCGTTTGAAAGGGGTTGCCAAGCTTCCAAAAAACTACTAGTTTGATGAAATCTCAGCAAACATTTTTTCACCAAATCTTGATGATACTTGGTGGTAATGATCAGTTCACTAATCCCAATTGGCGGCCCAATTTTTATTCTCCTAGGTTGAAGCATTCGTTTCCAGTAACAGTTTGAATTTTTAGGATTCACTCCGTTTTCTCATATATAGATAGCTGTGTTTGAAACTCTAAATCAAACACGGTTTGTGCTAGCTCCTTGAAACTTGACCAAAAGAAGTAGTTCTAAGTTCTATCTCTATGGTTTGTTTCTTCTTGAAGAACCCCATGCAGAGACTGGCGAAAAACACTTTCGTTTGAAAGGGGTGGCCAAGATTCCAAAAAACTACTAGTTTGCTGAAATCTCAGCAAACATTTTTTCACATAATCTTGATGATACTTAGTGGTAATGATCAGTTCACTAATCCCACTTGGCTGCCAACTTTCACTCTTCTAGGTTCAAGCGTTCGTTTCCAGTAACACTTTGAATTTTTAGGTTTCACTCTGTTTTCTGCTATATAGATAGATGTGTTTGAAACTCTAAATCAAACACGGTTTGTGCTAGCTCCTTGAAACTTGATCAAATGAAGTAGTTCTATGTTCCATCTCTATGGTTTATTTCCTCTTGAAGTACCCCATGCAGAGACTGGCGAATAACACTTTCGTTTGAAAGGGGTTGCCAAGCTTCCAAAAACTACTAGTTTGCTGAAATCTCAGCAAACATTTTTTCACCAAATCTTGATGATACTTTGTGGTAATGATCAGTTCACTAATCCCACTTGGCTACCCAATTTTTATTCTTCTAGGTTGAAGCATTCGTTTCCAATAACACTTTGAATTTTTAGGTTTCACTCTGTTTTCTGCTATATAGATAGATGTGTTTGAAACTCTAAATCAAACACGGTTTGTGCTAGCTCCTTGAAATTTGACCAAATGAAGTAGTTCTAAGTTCTATCTCTATGGTTTGTTTCCTCTTGAAGTACCCCATGCAGAGACTGGCGAAAAACACTTTCATTTGAAAGGGGTTGCCAAGCTTCCAAAAAACTACTAGCTTGCTGAAATCTCAGCAAACATTTTTTCACCAAATCTTGGTGATACTTGGTGGTAATGATCAGTTCACTAATCCCAATTGGCTGCCCAATTTTTATTCTTCTAGGTTGAAGCATTCGTTTTCAGTAACAGTTTGAATTTTTAGGTTTCACTCTGTTTTCTTATACATAGATAGCTGTGTTTGGAATTCTAAATCAAACACGGTTTGTGCTAGCTCCTTGAAACTTTACCAAATGAAGTAGTTCTATGTTCCATCTCTACGGTTTGTTTCCTCTTGAAGTACACCATGCAGAGACTGGCGAAAAACACTTTCGTTTGAAAGCGGTGGCCAAGCTTCCAAAAAACTACTAGTTTGCTGAAATCTCAGCAAACATTTTTTCACCAAATCTTGATGATACTTGGTGGTAATGATCAGTTCACTAATCCCACTTGGCTGCCCAACTTTCATTCTTCTAGGTTCAAGCGTTCGTTTCCAGTAACACTTTGAATTTTTAGGTTTCACTCTGTTTTCTGCTATATAGATAGATGTGTTTGAAACTCTAAATCAAACACGGTTTGTGCTAGCTCCTTGAAACTTGACCAAATGAATTAGTTCTAAGTTCTATCTCTATGGTTTGATTCCTCTTGAAGTACCCCATGCAGAGACTAGCGAAAAACACTTTCGTTTGAAAGGGGTTGCCAAGCTTCCAAAAAACTACTAGTTTGCTGAAATCTCAGCAAACGTTTTTTCACCAAATCTTGATGATACTTGGTGGTAATGATCAGTTCACTAATCTCACTTGGCTGCCCAACTTTCACTCTTCTAGGTTCAAGCGTTCGTTTCCAGTAACACTTTGAATTTTTAGGTTTCACTCTGTTTTCTGCTATATAGATAGATGTGTTTGAAACTCTAAATCAAACACGGTTTTTGCTAGCTCTTTGTAACTTGACCAAATGAAGAAGTTCTAAGTTCTATCTCTATGGTTTGTTTCCTCTTGAAGTACCCCATGCAGAGACTGGCGAAAAACCCTTTTGTTTGAAAGGGGTTGCCAAGCTTCCAAAAAACTACTAGTTTGCTGAAATCTCAGCAAACATTTTTTCACCAAATTTTGATGATACTTGGTGGTAATGATCAGTTCACTAATCCCACTTGGCTGCCCAATTTTTATTCTTCTAAGTTGAAGCATTCGTTTCCAGTAACACTTTGAATTTTTAGGTTTCACTCTGTTTTCTGCTATATAGATAGATGTGTTTGAAACTCTAAATCAAACACGGTTTGTGCTAGCTCCTTGAAACTTTACCAAATGAAGTAGTTCTAAGTTCTATCTCTATGGTTTATTTCCTCTTGAAGTACCCCATGCAGAGACTGGCGAAAAACACTTTCGTTTTAAAGGGGTTGCCAAGCTTCCAAAAAACTACTAGTTTGCTGAAATCTCAGCAAACATTTTTTCACCAAATCTTGATGATACTTGGTGGTAATGATCAGCTCACTAAGCCCACTTGGCTGCCCAATTTTTACTCTTCTAGGTTCAAGCGTTCGTTTCCAGTAACACTTTGAATTTTTAGGTTTCACTCTGTTTTCTGCTATATAGATAGATGTGTTTGAAACTCTAAATCAAACACGGTTTGTGCTAGTTCCGTGCAACTTGACAAAATAAGTAGTTCTAAGTTCTATCTCTATGGTTTGTTTCCTCTTGAAGTACCCCATGCAGAGACTGGCGAAAAACACTTTCGTTTGAAAGGGGTTGCCAAGCTTCCAAAAAACTACTAGTTTGCTGAAATCTCAGCAAACCTTTTTTCAACAAATCTTGATGATACTTGGTGGTAATGATCAGTTCACTAATCCCAATTGGCTGCCCAATTTTTATTCTTCTAGGTTGAAGCATTCGTTTCCAGTAACAGTTTGAATTTTTAGGATTCACTCTGTTTTCTCATACATAGATAGCTGTGTTTGGAATTCTAAATCAAACACGGTTTATGCTAGCTCCGTGATACTTGACAAAATGAAGTAGTTCTAAGTTCTATCTCTATGGATTGTTTCCTCTTGAAGTACCCCATGCAGAGACTGGCGAAAAACACTTTCGTTTGAAAGGGGTTGCCAAGCTTCCAAAAAACTACTAGTTTGATGAAATCTCAGCAAACATTTTTTCACCAAATCTTGATGATACTTGGTGGTAATGATCATTTCACTAATCCCACTTGGCTGCCCAACTTTCACTCTTCTAGGTTCAAGCGTTCGTTTCCAGTAACACTTTGAATTTTTAGGTTTCACTCTGTTTTCTGCTATATAGATAGATGTGTTTGAAACTCTAAATCAAACACGGTTTGTGCTAGCTCCTTCAAACTTGACCAAATGAAGTAGTTCTAAGTTCTATCTCTATGGTTTGTTTCCTCTTGAAGTACCCCATGCAGAGACTGGCGAAAAACACTTTCGTTGGAAAGGGGTGGCCAAGATTCCAAAAAAAACTAGTTTGCTGAAATCTCACCAAACAGTTTTTCACCAAATCTTGATGATACTTGGTGGTAATGATCAGTTCACTAAGCCCACTTGGCTGCCCAATTTTTACTCTTCTAGGTTCAAGCGTTCGTTTCCAGTAACACTTTGAATTTTTAGGTTTCACTCTGTTTTCGGCTATATAGATAGATGTGTTTGAAACTCTAAATCAAACACGGTTTGTGCTAGCTCCTTGAAACTTTACCAAATGTAGTAGTTCTATGTTCCATCTCTATGGTTTGTTTCCTCTTGAAGTACCCCATGCAGAGACTGGCGAAAAACACTTTCGTTTGAAAGGGATGGCCAAGCTTCCAAAAAACTACTAGTTTGCTGAAATCTCAGCAAAACTTTTTTTACCAAATCTTAATGGTACTTGGTGGTAATGATCAGTTCACTAATCCCACTTGGCTACCCAATTTTTATTCTTCTAGGTTGAAGCATTCGTTTCCAGTAACACTTTGAATTTTTAGGTTTCACTCTGTTTTCTGCTATATAGATAGATGTGTTTGAAACTCTAAATCAAACACGGTTTGTGCTAGCTCCGTGAAACTTGACCAAATGAAGTAGTTCTAAGTTCTATCTCTATGGTTTGTTTCCTCTTGAAGTACCCAATGCAGAGACTGGCGAAAAACACTTTCGTTTGAAAGGGGTTGCCAAGCTTCCAAAAAACTACTAGTTTGCTGAAATCTCAGCAAACATTTTTTCACCAAATCTTGATGATACTTGGTGGTAATGATCAGTTCACTAATCCCAATTGGCTGCCCAATTTTTATTCTTCTAGGTTGAAGCATTCGTTTCCAGTAACAGTTTGAATTTTTAGGATTCACTCTGTTTTCTCATATATAGATAGCTGTGTTTGGAATTCTAAATCAAACACGGTTTGTGCTAGCTCCTTGAAACTTGACCAAATGAAGTAGTTCTAAGTTCTATCTCTATGGTTTGTTTCCTCTTGAAGTACCCCATGCAGAGACTGGCGAAAAACACTTTCGTTTGAAAGGGGTTGCCAAGCTTCCAAAAAACTACTAGTTTAATGAAATCTCAGCAAACATTTTTTCACCAAATCTTGATGATACTTGGTGGTAATGATCAGTTCACTAATCCCACTTGGCTGCCCAACTTTCACTCTTCTAGGTTCAAGCGTTCGTTTCCAGTAACACTTTGAATTTTTAGGTTTCACTCTGTTTTCTGCTATATAGATAGATGTGTTTGAAACTCTAAATCAAACACGGTTTGTGCTAGCTCCAGGAAACTTGACCAAATGAAGTAGTTCTAAGTTCTATCTCTATGGTTTGTTTCCTCTTGAAGTACCCCATGCAGAGACTGGCGAAAAACACTTTGGTTTGAAAGGGGTGGCCAAGCTTCCAAAAAACTACTAGTTTGCTGAAATCTCAGCAAATATTTTTTCACCAAATCTTGATGATACTTGGTGGTAATTATCAGCTCACTAAGCCCACTTGGCTGCCCAATTTTTACTCTTCTAGGTTCAAGCGTTCGTTTCCAGTAACACTTTGAATTTTTAGGTTTCACTCTGTTTTCTGCTATATAGATAGATGTGTTTGAAACTCTAAATCAAACACGGTTTGTGCTAGCTACTTGAAACTTTACCAAATGAAGTAGTTCTATGTTCCATCTCTATGGTTTGTTTCCTCTTGAAGTACACCATTCAGAGACTGGCGAAAAACACTTTCGTTTGAAAGGGGTGGCCAAGCTTCCAAAAAACTACTAGTTTGCTGAAATCTCAGCAAAACTTTTTTCACCAAATCTTAATGATACTTGGTGGTAATGATCAGTTCACTAATCCCACTTGGCTACCCAATTTTTATACTTCTAGGTTGAAGCATTCGTTTCCAGTAACACTTTGAATTTTTAGGTTTCACTCTGTTTTCTGCTATATAGATAGATGTGTTTGAAACTCTAAATCAAACACGGTTTGTGCTAGCTCCTTGAAATTTGACCAAATGAAGTAGTTCTAAGTTCTATCTCTATGGTTTGTTTCCTCTTGAAGTACCCCATGCAGAGACTGGCGAAAAACACTTTCGTTTGAAAGGTGTTGCAAAGCTTCCAAAAAACTACTAGTTTGCTGAAATCTCAGCAAACATTTTTTCACCAAATCTTGATGATACTTGGTGGTAATGATCAGTTCACTAATCCCTCTTGGCTGCCCAATTTTTATTCTTCTAGGTTGAAGCATTCGTTTCCAGTAACAGTTTGAATTTTTAGGTTTCACTCTGTTTTCTTATACATAGATAGCTGTGTTTGGAATTCTAAATCAAACACGGTTTGTGCTAGCTCTTTGAAACTTGACCAAATGAAGTAGTTCTAAGTTCTATCTCTATGGTTTGTTTCCTCTAGAAATACCCCATGCAGAGACTGGCGAAAAACACTTTCGTTGGAAAGGGGTGGCCAAGATTCCAAAAAAAACTAGTTTGCTGAAATCTCAGCAAACAGTTTTTCACCAAATCTTGATGATACTTGGTGGTAATGATCAGTTCACTAAGCCCACTTGGCTGCCCAATTTTTACTCTTCTAGGTTCAAGCGTTCGTTTCCAGTAACACTTTGAATTTTTAGGTTTCACTCTGTTTTCGGCTATATAGATAGATGTGTTTGAAACTCTAAATCAAACACGGTTTGTGCTAGCTCCTTGAAACTTTACCAAATGTAGTAGTTCTATGTTCCATCTCTATGGTTTGTTTCCTCTTGAAGTACACCATGCAGAGACTAGCGAAAAACACTTTCGTTTGAAAGGGGTGGCCAAGCTTCCAAAAAACTACTAGTTTGCTGAAATCTCAGCAAAACTTTTTTTACCAAATCTTAATGATACTTGGTGGTAATGATCAGTTCACTAATCCCACTTGGCTACCCAATTTTTATTCTTCTAGGTTGAAGCATTCGTTTCCAGTAACACTTTGAATTTTTAGGTTTCACTCTGTTTTCTGCTATATAGATAGATGTGTTTGAAACTCTAAATCAAACACGGTTTGTGCTAGCTCCGTGAAACTTGACCAAATGAAGTAGTTCTAAGTTCTATCTCTATGGTTTGTTTCCTCTTGAAGTACCCCATGCAGAGACTGGCGAAAAACACTTTCGTTTGAAAGGGGTTGCCAAGCTTCCAAAAAACTACTAGTTTGCTGAAATCTCAGCAAACATTTTTTCACCAAATCTTGATGATACTTGGTGGTAATGATCAGTTCACTAATCCCAATTGGCTGCCCAATTTTTATTCTTCTAGGTTGAAGCATTCGTTTCCAGTAATAGTTTGAATTTTTAGGATTCACTCTGTTTTCTCATATATAGATAGCTGTGTTTGGAATTCTAAATCAAACACGGTTTGTGCTAGCTCCTTGAAACTTGACCAAATGAAGTAGTTCTAAGTTCTATCTCTATGGTTTGTTTCCTCTTGAAGTACCCCATGCAGAGACTGGCGAAAAACACTTTCGTTTGAAAGGGGTTGCCAAGCTTCCAAAAAACTACTAGTTTAATGAAATCTCAGCAAACATTTTTTCACCAAATCTTGATGATACTTGGTGGTAATGATCAGTTCACTAATCCCACTTGGCTGCCCAACTTTCACTCTTCTAGGTTCAAGCGTTCGTTTCCAGTAACACTTTGAATTTTTAGGTTTCACTCTGTTTTCTGCTATATAGATAGATGTGTTTGAAACTCTAAATAAAACACGGTTTGTGCTAGCTCCAGGAAACTTGACCAAATGAAGTAGTTCTAAGTTCTATCTCTATGGTTTGTTTCCTCTTGAAGTACCCCATGCAGAGACTGGCGAAAAACACTTTCGTTTGAAAGGGGTGGCCAAGCTTCCAAAAAACTACTAGTTTGCTGAAATCTCAGCAAACATTTTTTCACCAAATCTTGATGATACTTGGTGGTAATTATCAGCTCACTAAGCCCACTTGGCTGCCCAATTTTTACTCTTCTAGGTTCAAGCGTTCGTTTCCAGTAACACTTTGAATTTTTAGGTTTCACTCTGTTTTCTGCTATATAGATAGATGTGTTTGAAACTCTAAATCAAACACGGTTTGTGCTAGCTACTTGAAACTTTACCAAATGAAGTAGTTCTATGTTCCATCTCTATGGTTTGTTTCCTCTTGAAGTACACCATTCAGAGACTGGCGAAAAACACTTTCGTTTGAAAGGGGTGGCCAAGCTTCCAAAAAACTACTAGTTTGCTGAAATCTCAGCAAAACTTTTTTCACCAAATCTTAATGATACTTGGTGGTAATGATCAGTTCACTAATCCCACTTGGCTACCCAATTTTTATACTTCTAGGTTGAAGCATTCGTTTCCAGTAACACTTTGAATTTTTAGGTTTCACTCTGTTTTCTGCTATATAGATAGATGTGTTTGAAACTCTAAATCAAACACGGTTTGTGCTAGCTCCTTGAAATTTGACCAAATGAAGTAGTTCTAAGTTCTATCTCTATGGTTTGTTTCCTCTTGAAGTACCCCATCCAGAGACTGGCGAAAAACACTTTCGTTTGAAAGGTGTTGCCAAGCTTCCAAAAAACTACTAGTTTGCTGAAATCTCAGCAAACATTTTTTCACCAAATCTTGATGATACTTGGTGGTAATGATCAGTTCACTAATCCCTCTTGGCTGCCCAATTTTTATTCTTCTAGGTTGAAGCATTCGTTTCCAGTAACAGTTTGAATTTTTAGGTTTCACTCTGTTTTCTTATACATAGATAGCTGTGTTTGGAATTCTAAATGAAACACGGTTTGTGCTAGCTCTTTGAAACTTGACCAAATGAAGTAGTTCTAAGTTCTATCTCTATGGTTTGTTTCCTCTAGAAATACCCCATGCAGAGACTGGCGAAAAACACTTTCGTTGGAAAGGGGTGGCCAAGATTCCAAAAAAAACTAGTTTGCTGAAATCTCAGCAAACAGTTTTTCACCAAATCTTGATGATACTTGGTGGTAATGATCAGTTCACTGAGCCCACTTGGCTGCCCAATTTTTACTCTTCTAGGTTCAAGCGTTCGTTTCCAGTAACACTTTGAATTTTTAGGTTTCACTCTGTTTTCGGCTATATAGATAGATGTGTTTGAAACTCTAAATCAAACACGGTTTGTGCTAGCTCCTTGAAACTTTACCAAATGTAGTAGTTCTATGTTCCATCTCTATGGTTTGTTTCCTCTTGAAGTACACCATGCAGAGACTGGCGAAAAACACTTTCGTTTGAAAGGGGTGGCCAAGCTTCCAAAAAACTACTAGTTTGCTGAAATCTCAGCAAAACTTTTTTTACCAAATCTTAATGATACTTGGTGGTAATGATCAGTTCACTAATCCCACTTGGCTACCCAATTTTTATTCTTCTAGGTTGAAGCATTCGTTTCCAGTAACACTTTGAATTTTTAGGTTTCACTCTGTTTTCTGCTATATAGATAGATGTGTTTGAAACTCTAAATCAAACACGGTTTGTGCTAGCTCCGTGAAACTTGACCAAATGAAGTAGTTCTAAGTTCTATCTCTATGGTTTGTTTCCTCTTGAAGTACCCCATGCAGAGACTGGCGAAAAACACTTTCGTTTCAAAGGGGTTGCCAAGCTTCCAAAAAACTACTAGTTTGCTGAAATCTCAGCAAACATTTTTTCACCAAATCTTGATGATACGTGGTGGTAATGATCAGTTCACTAATCCCAATTGGCTGCCCATATTTTTATTCTTCTAGGTTGAAGCATTCGTTTCCAGTAACAGTTTGAATTTTTAGGATTCACTCTGTTTTCTCATATATAGATAGATGTGTTTGAAACTCTAAATCAAACACGGTTTGTGCTAGCTCCTTGAAACTTGACCAAATGAAGTAGTTCTAAGTTCTATCTCTATGGTTTGTTTCCTCTTGAAGTACCCCATGCATAGACTGGCGAAAAACACTTTCGTTTTAAATGGGTTGCCAAGGTTCCAAAAAACTACTAGTTTGCTGAAATCTCAGCAAACCTTTTTTCACCAAATCTTGATGATACTTGGTGGTAATGATCAGTTCACTAATCCCTCTTGGCTGCCCAACTTTCACTCTTCTAGGTTCAAGAGTTCGTTTCCAGTAACACTTTGAATTTTTAGGTTTCACTCTGTTTTCTGCTATATAGATAGATGTGTTTGAAACTCTAAATCAAACACGGTTTGTGCTAGCTCCGTGAAACTTGACAAAGTAAGTAGTTCTAAGTTCTATCTCTATGGTTTGTTTCCTCTTGAAGTACCCCATGCAGAGACTGGCGAAAAACACTTTCGTTTGAAAGGGGTTGATAAGCTTCCAAAAAACTACTAGTTTTCTGAAATCTCAGCAAACATTTTTTCACCAAATCTTGATGATACTTGGTGGTAATGATCAGTTCACTAATCCCAATTGGCTGCCCAATTTTTATTCTTCTAGGTTGAAGCATTCGTTTCCAGTAACAGTTTGAATTTTTAGGATTCACTCTGTTTTCTCATATATAGATAGCTGTGTTTGGAATTCTAAATCAAACACGGTTTGTGCTAGCTCCTTGAAACTTGATCAAATGAAGTAGTTCTAAGTTCTATCTCTATGGTTTGTATCCTCTTGAAGTACCCCATGCAGAGACTGGCCAAAAAACACTTTCGTTTGAAAGGGGTTGCCAAGCTTCCAAAAAACTACTAGTTTGCTGAAATCTCAGCAAACATTTTTTCACCAAATCTTGATGATACTTGGTGGTAATGATCAGCTCACTAAGCCCACTTGGCTGCCCAATTTTTACTCTTCTAGGTTCAAGCGTTCGTTTCCAGTAACACTTTGAATTTTTAGGTTTCACTCTGTTTTCTGCAAAATAGATAGCTGTGTTTGAAACTCTAAATCAAACACGGTTTGTGCTAGCTCCTTGAAACTTTACCAAATGAAGTAGTTCTATGTTCCATCTCTACGGTTTGTTTCCTCTTGAAGTACACCATGCAGAGACTGGCGAAAAACACTTTCGTTTGAAAGGGGTGGCCAAGCTTCCAAAAAACTACTAGTTTGCTGAAATCTCAGCAAACCTTTTTTCCCCAAATCTTAATGATACTTGGTGGTAATGATCAGTTCACTAATCCCACTTGGCTGCCCAATTTTTATTCTTCTAAGTTGAAGCATTCGTTTCCAGTAACACTTTGAATTTTTAGGTTTCACTCTGTTTTCTGCTATATAGATAGATGTGTTTGAAACTCTAAATCAAACACGGTTTGTGCTAGCTCCTTGAAACTTTACCAAATGAAGTAGTTCTATGTTCCATCTCTATGGTATGTTTCCTCTTGAAGTACACCATGCAGAGACTGGCGAAAAAACACTTTCGTTTGAAAGGGGTGGCCAAGCTTCCAAAAAACTACTAGTTTGCTGAAATCTCAGCAAACATTTTTTCACCAAATCTTGATAATACTTGGTGGTAATGATCAGTTCACTAATCCCACTTGGCTGCCCAATATTTATTCTTCTAGGTTGAAGCATTCGTTTCCAGTAACTGTTTGAATTTTTAGGTTTCACTCTGTTTTCTCATACATAGATAGCTGTGTTTGGAATTCTAAATCAAACACGGTTTTTGCTAGCTCCTTGAAACTTGACCAAATGAAGTAGTTCTAAGTTCTATCTCTATGGTTTGTTTCCTCTTGAAGTACCCCATGCAGAGACTGGCGAAAAACACTTTCGTTTGAAAGGGGTTGCCAAGCTTCCAAAAAACTACTAGTTTGATGAAATCTCAGCAAACATTTTTTCACCAAAACTTGATGATACTTGGTGGTAATGATCAGTTCACTAATCCCACTTGGCTGCCCAACTTTCACTCTTCTAGGTTCAAGCGTTCGTTTCCAGTAACACTTTGAATTTTTAGGTTTCACTCTGTTTTCTGCTATATAGATAGATGTGTTTGAAACTCTAAATCAAACACGGTTTGTGCTAGCTCCTTGAAACTTGACCAAATGAAGTAGTTCTAAGTTCAATCTCTATGGTTTGTTTCCTCTTGAAGTACCCCATGCAGAGAGTGGCTAAAAACACTTTCGTTTGAAAGGGGTGGCCAAGCTTCCAAAAAACTACTAGTTTGCTGAAATCTCAGAAAACATTTTTTCACCAAATCTTGATCATACTTGGTGGTAATGATCATGTCACTAAGCCCACTTGGCTGCCCAATTTTTACTCTTCTAGGTTCAAGCGTTCGTTTCCAGTAACACTTTGAATTTTTAGGTTTCACTCTGTTTTCTGCTATATAGATAGATGTGTTTGAAACTCTAAATCAAACACGGTTTGTGCTAGCTCCTTGAAACTTTACCAAATGAAGTAGTTCTATGTTCCATCTCTATGGTTTGTTTCCTCTTGAAGGACACCATGCAGAGACTGGCGAAAAACACTTTCGTTTGAAAGGGGTGGCCAAGCTTCCAAAAAACTACTAGTTTGCTGAAATCTCAGCAAAACTTTTTTCACCAATGATACTTGGTGGTAATGATCAGTTCACTAATCCCACTTGGCTACACAATTTTTATTCTTCTAGGTTGAAGCATTCGTTTCCAGTAACACTTTGAAATTTTAGGTTTCACTCTGTTTTCTGCTATATAGATAGATGTGTTTGAAACTCTAAATCAAACACGGTTTGTGCTAGCTCCTTGAAATTTGACCAAAAAAAGTAGTTCTATGTTCTATCTCTATGGTTTGTTTCCTCTTGAAGTACCCCATGCAGAGACTGGCGAAAAACACTTTCGTTTGAAAGGGGTTGCCAAGCTTCCAAAAAACTACTAGTTTGCTGAAATCTCAGCAAACATTTTTTCATCAAATCTTGATGATACTTCGTGGTAATGATCAGTTCACTAAGCCCACTTGGCTGCCCAACTTTCACTCTTCTAGGTTCAAGCGTTCGTTTCCAGTAACACTTTGAATTTTTAGGTTTCACTCTGTTTTCTGCTATATAGATAGATGTGTTTGAAACTCTAAATCAATCACGGTTTGTGCTAGCTCCTTGAAACATGACCAAATGAAGTAGTTCTAAGTTCTATCTCTATGGTTTGTTTCCTCTTGAAGTACCTCATGCAGAGACTGGCGAAAAACACTTTCGTTTGAAAGGGGTTGCCAAGCTTCCAAAAAACTACTAGTTTGATGAAATCTCAGCAAACATTTTTTCAGCAAATCTTGATGATACTTGGTGGTAATGATCAGCTCACTAAGCCCACCTGGCTGCACAATTTTCACTCTTCTAGATTCAAGCGTTCGTTTCCAGTAACACTTTGAATTTTTAGGTTTCACTCTGTTTTCTGCTATATAGATAGATGTGTTTGAAACTCTAAATCAAACACGGTTTGTGTTAGCTCCTTGAAACTTGACCAAATGAAGAAGTTCTAAGTTCTATCTCTATGATTTGTTTCCTCTTGAAGTACCCCATGCAGAGACTGGCGAAAAACACTTTCGTTTGAAAGGGGTTTCCAAGCTTCCAAAAAACTACTAGTTTGCTGAAATCTCAGCAAACATTTTTTCACCAAATCTTGATGATACTTGGTGGTAATGATCAGTTCACTAATCCCACTTGGCTGCCCAATTTTTATTCTTCTAGGTTGAAGCATTCGTTTCCAGTAACACTTTGAATTTTTAGGTTTCACTCTGTTTTCTGTTATATAGATAGATGTGTTTGAAACTCTAAATCAAACACGGTTTGTGCTAGCTCCGTGAAACTTGACAAAGTAAGTAGTTCTAAGTTCTATCTCTATGGTTTGTTTCCTCTTGAAGTACCCCATGCAGAGACTGGCGAAAAACACTTTCGTTTGAAAGGGGTTGATAAGCTTCCAAAAAACTACTAGTTTGCTGAAATCTCAGCAAACATTTTTTCACCAAATCTTGATGATACTTGGTGGTAATGATCAGTTCACTAATCCCAATTGGCTGCCCAATTTTTATTCTTCTAGGTTGAAGCATTCGTTTCCAGTAACAGTTTGAATTTTTAGGATTCACTCTGTTTTCTCATATATAGATAGCTGTGTTTGGAATTCTAAATCAAACACGGTTTGTGCTAGCTCCTTGAAACTTGATCAAATGAAGTAGTTCTAAGTTCTATCTCTATGGTTTGTATCCTCTTGAAGTACCCCATGCAGAGACTGGCCAAAAAACACTTTCGTTTGAAAGGGGTTGCCAAGCTTCCAAAAAACTACTAGTTTGCTGAAATCTCAGCAAACATTTTTTCACCAAATCTTGATGATACTTGGTGGTAATGATCAGCTCACTAAGCCCACTTGGCTGCCCAATTTTTACTCTTCTAGGTTCAAGCGTTCGTTTCCAGTAACACTTTGAATTTTTAGGTTTCACTCTGTTTTCTGCAAAATAGATAGCTGTGTTTGAAACTCTAAGTCAAACACGGTTTGTGCTAGCTCCTTGAAACTTTACCAAATGAAGTAGTTCTATGTTCCATCTCTACGGTTTGTTTCCTCTTGAAGTACACCATGCAGAGACTGGCGAAAAACACTTTCGTTTGAAAGGGGTGGCCAAGCTTCCAAAAAACTACTAGTTTGCTGAAATCTCAGCAAAACTTTTTTCACCAAATCTTAATGATACTTGGTGGTAATGATCAGTTCACTAATCCCACTTGGCTGCCCAATTTTTATTCTTCTAGGTTGAAGCATTCGTTTCCAGTAACACTTTGAATTTTTAGGTTTCACTCTGTTTTCTGCTATATAGATAGATGTGTTTGAAACTCTAAATCAAACACGGTTTGTGCTAGCTCCTTGAAATTTGACCAAATGAAGTAGTTCTAAGTTCTATCTCTATGGTTTGTTTCCTCTTGAAGTACCCCATGCAGAGACTGGCGAAAAACACTTTCGTTTGAAAGTGGTTGCCAAGCTTCCAAAAAACTACTAGTTTGATGAAATCTCAGCAAACATTTTTTCAGCAAATCTTGATGATACTTGGTGGTAATGATCAGCTCACTAAGCCCACCTGGCTGCACAACTTTCACTCTTCTAGGTTCAAGCGTTCGTTTCCAGTAACCCTTTGAATTTTTAGGTTTCACTCTGTTTTCTGCTATATAGATAGATGTGTTTGAAACTCTAAATCAAACACGGTTTGTGTTAGCTCCTTGAAACTTGACCAAATGAAGAAGTTCTAAGTTCTATCTCTATGATTCGTTTCCTCTTGAAGTACCCCATGCAGAGACTGGCGAAAAACACTTTCGTTTGAAAGGGGTTGCCAAGCTTCCAAAAAACTACTAGTTTGCTGAAATCTCAGCAAACATTTTTTCACCAAATCTTGATGATACTTGGTGGTAATGATCAGTTCACTAATCCCACTTGGCTGCCCAATTTTTATTCTTCTAGGTTGAAGCATTCCTTTGCAGTAACACTTTGAATTTTTAGGTTTCACTCTGTTTTCTGCTATATAGATAGATGTGTTTGAAACTCTAAATCAAACACGGTTTGTGCTAGCTCCGTGAAACTTGACAAAGTAAGTAGTTCTAAATTGTATCTCTATGGTTTGTTTCCTCTTGAAGTACCCCATGCAGAGACTGGCGAAAAACACTTTGGTTTGAAAGGGGTTGATAAGCTTCCAAAAAAATACTAGTTTTCTGAAATCTCAGCAAACATTTTTTCACCAAATCTTGATGATACTTGGTGGTAATGATCAGTTCACTAATCCCAATTGGCTGCCCAATTTTTATTCTTCTAGGTTGAAGCATTCGTTTCCAGTAACAGTTTGAATTTTTAGGATTCACTCTGTTTTCTCATATATAGATAGCTGTGTTTGGAATTCTAAATCAAACACGGTTTGTGCTAGCTCCTTGAAACTTGATCAAATGAAGTAGTTCTAAGTTCTATCTCTATGGTTTGTATCCTCTTGAAGTACCCCATGCAGAGACTGGCGAAAAACACTTTCGTTTGAAAGGGGTTGCCAAGCTTCCAAAAAACTACTAGTTTGCTGAAATCTCAGCAAACATTTTTTCACCAAATCTTGATGATACTTGGTGGTAATGATCAGCTCACTAAGCCCACTTGGCTGCCCAATTTTTACTCTTCTAGGTTCAAGCGTTCGTTTCCAGTAACACTTTGAATTTTTAGGTTTCACTCTGTTTTCTGCTAAATAGATAGCTGTGTTTGAAACTCTAAATCAAACACGGTTTGTGCTAGCTCCTTGAACTTTACCAAATGAAGTAGTTCTATGTTCCATCTCCACGGTTTGTTTCCTCTTGAAGTACACCATGCAGAGACTGGCGAAAAACCCTTTCGTTTGAAAGGGGTGGCCAAGCTTCCAAAAAACTACTAGTTTGCTGAAATCTCAGCAAACATTTTTTCACCAAATCTTGATGATACTTGGTGGTAATGATCAGTTCACTAAGCCCACTTGGCTGCCCAATTTTTACTCTTCTAGGTTCAAGCGTTCGTTTCCAGTAACACTTTGAATTTTCAGGTTTCACTCTGTTTTCTGCTATATAGATAGATGTGTTTGAAACCTCTAAATCAAACACGGTTTGTGCTAGCTCCTTGAAACTTTACCAAATGAAGTAGTTCTATGTTCCATCTCTATGGTTTGTTTCCTCTTGAAGTACACCATGCAGAGACTGGGGAAAAACACTTTCGTTTGAAAGTGGTGGCCAAGCTTCTAAAAACTACTAGTTTGCTGAAATCTCAGCAAAACTTTTTTCACCAAATCTTAATGATACTTGGTGGTAATGATCAGTTCACTAATCCCACTTGGCTGTTCAATTTTTATTCTTCTAGGTTGAAGCATTCGTTTCCAGTAACACTTTGAATTTTTAGGTTTCACTCTGTTTTCTGCTATATAGATAGATGTGTTTGAAACTCTAAATCAAACACGGTTTTTGCTAGCTCCTTGAAATTTGACCAAATGAAGTAGTTCTAAGTTCTATCTCTATGGTTTGTTTCCTCTTGAAGTACCCCATGCAGAGACTGGCGAAAAACACTTTCGTTTGAAATTGGTTGCCAAGCTTCCAAAAGACTACTAGTTTGTTGAAATCTCAGCAAACATTTTTTCAGCAAATCTTGATGATACTTGGTGGTAATGATCAGCTCACTAAGCCCACCTGGCTGCACAACTTTCACTCTTCTAGGTTCAAGGGTTCGTTTCCAGTAACCCTTTGAATTTTAGGTTTCACTCTGTTTTCTGCTATATAGATAGATGTGTTTGAAACTCTAAATCAAACACGGTTTGTGTTAGCTCCTTGAAACTTCACCAAATGAAGAAGTTCTAAGTTCTATCTCTATGATTTGTTTCCTCTTGAAGTACCCCATGCAGAGACTGGCGAAAAACACTTTCGTTTGAAAGTGGTTGACAAGCTTCCAAAAAACTACTAGTTTGCTGAAATCTCAGCAAACATTTTTCACCAAATCTTGATGATACTTGGTGGTAATGATCAGTTCACTAATCCCACTTGGCTGCCCAATTTTTATTCTTCTAGGTTGAAGCATTCCTTTCCAGTAACACTTTGAATTTTTAGGTTTCACTCTGTTTTCTGCTATATAGATAGATGTGTTTGAAACTCTAAATCAAACACGGTTTATGCTAGCTCCGTGAAACTTGACAAAGTAAGAAGTTCTAAGTTCTATCTCTATGGTTTGTTTCCTCTTGAAGTACCCCTTGCAGAGACTGGCGAAAAACACTTTGGTTTGAAAGGGTTGATAAGCTTCCAAAAAACTACTAGTTTTCTGAAATCTCAGCAAACATTTTTTCACCAAATCTTGATGATACTTGGTGGTAATGATCAGTTCACTAATCCCAATTGGCTGCCCAATTTTTATTCTTCTAGGTTGAAGCATTCGTTTCCAGTAACAGTTTGAATTTTTAGGATTCACTCTGTTTTCTCATATATAGATAGCTGTGTTTGGAATTCTAAATCAAACACGGTTTGTGCTAGCTCCTTGAAACTTGATCAAATGAAGTAGTTCTAAGTTCTATCTCTATGGTTTGTATCCTCTTGAAGTACCCCATGCAGAGACTGGCGAAAAACACTTTCGTTTGAAAGGGGTTGCCAAGCTTCAAAAAACTACTAGTTTGCTGAAATCTCAGCAAACATTTTTTCACCAAATCTTGATGATACTTGGTGGTAATGATCAGCTCACTAAGCCCACTTGGCTGCCCAATTTTTACTCTTCTAGGTTCAAGCGTTCGTTCCAGTAACACTTTGAATTTTTAGGTTTCACTCTGTTTTCTGCAAAATAGATAGCTGTGTTTGAAACTCTAAATCAAACACGGTTTGTGCTAGCTCCTTGAAACTTTACCAAATGAAATAGTTCTATGTTCCATCTCTACGGTTTGTTTCCTCTTGAAGTACACCATGCAGAGACTGGCGAAAAACACTTTCGTTTGAAAGGGGTGGCCAAGCTTCCAAAAAACTACTAGTTTGCTGAAATCTCAGCAAAACTTTTTTCACCAAATCTTAATGATATTTGGTGGTAATGATCAGTTCACTAATCCCACTTGGCTGCCCAATTTTTATTCTTCTAGGTTGAAGCATTCGTTTCCAGTAACACTTTGAATTTTTAGGTTTCACTCTGTTTTCTGCTATATAGATAGATGTGTTTGAAACTCTAAATCAAACACGGTTTGTGCTAGCTCCTTGAAATTTGACCAAATGAAGTAGTTCTAAGTTCTATCTCTATGGTTTGTTTCCTCTTGAAGTAACCCATGCAGAGACTGGCGAAAACACTTTCGTTTGAAAGGGGTTGCCAAGCTTCCAAAAAACTACTAGTTTGCTGAAATCTCAGCAAACATTTTTTCACCAAATTTTGATGATACTTGGTGGTAATGATCAGTTCACTAATCCCAATTGGCTGCCCAATTTTTATTCTTCGAGGTTGAAGCATTCGTTTCCAGTAACAGTTTGAATTTTTAGGATTCACTCTGTTTTCTCATATATAGTTAGCTGTGTTTGGAATTCTAAATCAAACACGGTTTGTGCTAGCTCCTTGAAACTTGATCAAATGAAGTAGTTCTAAGTTCTATCTCTATGGTTTGTATCCTCTTGAAGTACCCCATGCAGAGACTGGCGAAAAACACTTTCGTTTGAAAGGGGTTGCCAAGCTTCCAAAAAACTACTAGTTTGCTGAAATCTCAGCAAACGATTTTTCACCAAATCTTGATGATATTTGGTGGTAATGATCAGCTCACTAAGCCCACTTGGCTGCCCAATTTTTACTCTTCTAGGTTCAAGCGTTCGTTTCCAGTAACACTTTGAATTTTTAGGTTTCACTCTGTTTTCTGCTAAATAGATAGCTGTGTTTGAAACTCTCAATCAAACACGGTTTGTGCTAGCTCCTTGAAACTTTACCAAATGAAGTAGTTCTATGTTCCATCTCTACGGTTTGTTTCCTCTTGAAGTACACCATGCAGAGACTGGCGAAAAACACTTTCGTTTGAAAGGGGTGGCCAAGCTTCCAAAAAACTACTAGTTTGCTGAAATCTCAGCAAAACTTTTTTCACCAAATCTTAATGATACTTGGTGGTAATGATCAGTTCACTAATCCCACTTGGCTGCCCAATTTTTATTCTTCTAGGTTGAAGCATTCGTTTCCAGTAACACTTTGAATTTTTAGGTTTCACTCTGTTTTCTGCTATATAGATAGATGTGTTTGAAACTCTAAATCAAACACGGTTTGTGCTAGCTCCTTGAAACTTTACCAAATGAAGAAGTTCTAAGTTCTATCTCTATGGTTTGTTTCCTCTTGAAGTACCCCATGCAGAGACTGGTGAAAAACACTTTCGTTTGAAATTGGTTGCCAAGCTTCCAAATACTACTAGTTTGTTGAAATCTCAGCAAACATTTTTTCAGCAAATCTTGATGATACTTGGTGGTAATGATCAGCTCACTAAGCCCACCTGGCTGCACAACTTTCACTCTTCTAGGTTCAAGGGTTCGTTTCCAGTAACCCTTTGAATTTTTAGGTTTCACTCTGTTTTCTGCTATATAGATAGATGTGTTTGAAACTCTAAATCAAACACGGTTTGTGTTAGCTCCTTGAAACTTCACCAAATGAAGAAGTTCTAAGTTCTATCTCTATGATTTGTTTCCTCTTGAAGTACCCCATGCAGAGACTGGCGAAAAACACTTTCGTTTGAAAGTGGTTGACAAGCTTCCAAAAAACTACTAGTTTGCTGAAATCTCAGCAAACATTTTTTCACCAAATCTTGATGATACTTGGTGGTAATGATCAGTTCACTAATCCCACTTGGCTGCCCAATTTTTATTCTTCTAGGTTGAAGCATTCCTTTCCAGTAACACTTTGAATTTTTAGGTTTCACTCTGTTTTCTGCTATATAGATAGATGTGTTTGAAAATCTAAATCAAACACGGTTTGTGCTAGCTCCTTGAAATTTGACCAAATGAAGTAGTTCTAAGTTCTATCTCTATGGTTTGTTTCCTCTTGAAGTACCCCATGCAGAGACTGGCAAAAAACACTTTCGTTTGAAAGGGGTTGCCAAGCTTCCAAAAAACTACTAGTTTTCTGAAATCTCAGCAAACATTTTTTCACCAAATCTTGATGATACTTGGTGGTAATGATCAGTTCACTAATCCCAATTGGCTGCCCAATTTTTATACTTCTAGGTTGAAGCATTCGTTTCCAGTAACAGTTTGAATTTTTAGGATTCACTCTGTTTTCTCATATATAGATAGCTGTGTTTGGAATTCTAAATCAAACACGGTTTGTGCTAGCTCCTTGAAACTTGATCAAATGAAGTAGTTCTAAGTTCTATCTCTATGGTTTGTATCCTCTTGAAGTACCCCATGCAGAGACTGGCGAAAAACACTTTCGTTTGAAAGGGGTTGCCAAGCTTCCAAAAAACTACTAGTTTGCTGAAATCTCAGCAAACGTTTTTTCACCAAATCTTGATGATATTTGGTGGTAATGATCAGCTCACTAAGCCCACTTGGCTGCCCAATTTTTACTCTTCTAGGTTCAAGCGTTCGTTTCCAGTAACACTTTGAATTTTTAGGTTTCACTCTGTTTTCTGCTAAATAGATAGCTGTGTTTGAAACTCTAAATCAAACACGGTTTGTGCTAGCTCCTTGAAACTTTACCAAATGAAGTAGTTCTATGTTCCATCTCTACGGTTTGTTTCCTCTTGAAGTACACCATGCAGAGACTGGCGAAAAACACTTTCGTTTGAAAGGGGTGGCCAAGCTTCCAAAAAACTACTAGTTTGCTGAAATCTCAGCAAAACTTTTTTCACCAAATCTTAATGATACTTGGTGGTAATGATCAGTTCACTAATCCCACTTGGCTGCCCAATTTTTATTCTTCTAGGTTGAAGCATTCGTTTCCAGTAACACTTTGAATTTTTAGGTTTCACTCTGTTTTCTGCTATATAGATAGATGTGTTTGAAACTCTAAATCAAACACGGTTTGTGCTAGCTCCTTGAAACTTTACCAAATGAAGAAGTTCTAAGTTCTATCTCTATGGTTTGTTTCCTCTTGAAGTACCCCATGCAGAGACTGGTGAAAAACACTTTCGTTTGAAATTGGTTGCCAAGCTTCCAAATACTACTAGTTTGTTGAAATCTCAGCAAACATTTTTTCAGCAAATCTTGATGATACTTGGTGGTAATGATCAGCTCACTAAGCCCACCTGGCTGCACAACTTTCACTCTTCTAGGTTCAAGGGTTCGTTTCCAGTAACCCTTTGAATTTTTAGGTTTCACTCTGTTTTCTGCTATATAGATAGATGTGTTTGAAACTCTAAATCAAACACGGTTTGTGTTAGCTCCTTGAAACTTCACCAAATGAAGAAGTTCTAAGTTCTATCTCTATGATTTGTTTCCTCTTGAAGTACCCCATGCAGAGACTGGCGAAAAACACTTTCCTTTGAAAGTGGTTGACAAGCTTCCAAAAAACTACTAGTTTGCTGAAATCTCAGCAAACATTTTTTCACCAAATCTTGATGATACTTGGTGGTAATGATCAGTTCACTAATCCCACTTGGCTGCCAAATTTTTATTCTTCTAGGTTGAAGCATTCCTTTCCAGTAACACTTTGAATTTTTAGGTTTCACTCTGTTTTCTGCTATATAGATAGATGTGTTTGAAACTCTAAATCAAACACGGTTTATGCTAGCTCCGTGAAACTTGACAAAGTAAGTAGTTCTAAGTTCTATCTCTATGGTTTGTTTCCTCTTGAAGTACCCCTTGCAGAGACTGGCGAAAAACACTTTGGTTTGAAAGGGGTTGATAAGCTTCCAAAAAACTACTAGTTTTCTGAAATCTCAGCAAACATTTTTTCACCAAATCTTGATGATACTTGGTGGTAATGATCAGTTCACTAATCCCAATTGGCTGCCCAATTTTTATTCTTCTAGGTTGAAGCATTCGTTTCCAGTAACAGTTTGAATTTTTAGGATTCACTCTGTTTTCTCATATATAGATAGCTGTGTTTGGAATTCTAAATCAAACACGGTTTGTGCTAGCTCCTTGAAACTTGATCAAATGAAGTAGTTCTAAGTTCTATCTTTATGGTTTGTATCCTCTTGAAGTACCCCATGCAGAGACTGGCGAAAAACACTTTCGTTTGAAAGGGGTTGCCAAGCTTCCAAAAAACTACTAGTTTGCTGAAATCTCAGCAAACATTTTTTCACCAAATCTTGATGATACTTGGTGGTAATGATCAGCTCACTAAGCCCACTTGGCTGCCCAATTTTTACTCTTCTAGGTTCAAGCGTTCGTTTCCAGTAACACTTTGAATTTTTAGGTTTCACTCTGTTTTCTGCAAAATAGATAGCTGTGTTTGAAACTCTAAATCAAACACGGTTTGTGCTAGCTCCTTGAAACTTTAACAAATGAAATAGTTCTATGTTCCATCTCTACGGTTTGTTTCCTCTTGAAGTACACCATGCAGAGACTGGCGAAAAACACTTTCGTTTGAAAGGGGTGGCCAAGCTTCCAAAAAACTACTAGTTTGCTGAAATCTCAGCAAAACTTTTTTCACCAAATCTTAATGATATTTGGTGGTAATGATCAGTTCACTAATCCCACTTGGCTGCCCAATTTTTATTCTTCTAGGTTGAAGCATTCGTTTCCAGTAACACTTTGAATTTTTAGGTTTCACTCTGTTTTCTGCTATATAGATAGATGTGTTTGAAACTCTAAATCAAACACGGTTTGTGCTAGCTCCTTGAAATTTGACCAAATGAAGTAGTTCTAAGTTCTATCTCTATGGTTTGTTTCCTCTTGAAGTAACCCATGCAGAGACTGGCGAAAAACACTTTCGTTTGAAAGGGGTTGCCAAGCTTCCAAAAAACTACTAGTTTGCTGAAATCTCAGCAAACATTTTTTCACCAAATCTTGATGATACTTGGTGGTAATGATCAGTTCACTAATCCCAATTGGCTGCCCAATTTTTATTCTTCTAGGTTGAAGCATTCGTTTCCAGTAACAGTTTGAATTTTTAGGATTCACTCTGTTTTCTCATATATAGATAGCTGTGTTTCGAATTCTAAATCAAACACGGTTTGTGCTAGCTCCTTGAAACTTGATCAAATGAAGTAGTTCTAAGTTCTATCTCTATGGTTTGTATCCTCTTGAAGTACCCCATGCAGAGACTGGCGAAAAACACTTTCGTTTGAAAGGGGTTGCCAAGCTTCCAAAAAACTACTAGTTTGCTGAAATCTCAGCAAACGTTTTTTCACCAAATCTTGATGATATTTGGTGGTAATGATCAGCTCACTAAGCCCACTTGGCTGCCCAATTTTTACTCTTCTAGGTTCAAGCGTTCGTTTCCAGTAACACTTTGAATTTTTAGGTTTCACTCTGTTTTCTGCTAAATAGATAGCTGTGTTTGAAACTCTAAATCAAACACGGTTTGTGCTAGCTCCTTGAAACTTTACCAAATGAAGTAGTTCTATGTTCCATTTCTACGGTTTGTTTCCTCTTGAAGTACACCATGCAGAGACTGGCGAAAAACACTTTCGTTTGAAAGGGGTGGCCAAGCTTCCAAAAAACTACTAGTTTGCTGAAATCTCAGCAAAACTTTTTTCACCAAATCTTAATGATACTTGGTGGTAATGATCAGTTCACTAATCCCACTTGGCTGCCCAATTTTTATTCTTCTAGGTTGAAGCATTCGTTTCCAGTAACACTTTGACTTTTTAGGTTTCACTCTGTTTCTGCTATATAGATAGATGTGTTTGAAACTCTAAATCAAACACGGTTTGTGCTAGCTCCTTGAAATTTGACCAAATGAAGTAGTTCTAAGTTCTATCTCTATGGTTTGTTTCCTCTTGAAGTACCCCATGCAGAGACTGGCGAAAAACACTTTCGTTTGAAAGTGGTTGCCAAGCTTCCAAAAAACTACTAGTTTGCTGAAATCTCAGCAAACATTTTTTCACCAAATCTTGATGATACTTGGTGGTAATGATCAGTTCACTAATCCCAATTGGCTGCCAAATTTTTATTCTTCTAGGTTGAAGCATTCGTTTCCAGTAACAGTTTGAATTTTTAGGATTCACTCTGTTTTCTCATATATAGTTAGCTGTGTTTGGAATTCTAAATCAAACACGGTTTGTGCTAGCTCCTTGAAACTTGATCAAACGAAGTAGTTCTAAGTTCTATCTCTATGGTTTGTATCCTCTTGAAGTACCCCATGCAGAGACTGGCGAAAAACACTTTCGTTTGAAAGGGGTTGCCAAGCTTCCAAAAAACTACTAGTTTGCTGAAATCTCAGCAAACATTTTTTCACCAAATCTTGATGATACTTGGTGGTAATGATCAGCTCACTAAGCCCACTTGGCTGCCCAATTTTTACTCTTCTAGGTTCAAGCGTTCGTTTCCAGTAACACTTTGAATTTTTAGGTTTCACTCTGTTTTCTGCTAAATAGATAGCTGTGTTTGAAACTCTAAATCAAACACGGTTTGTGCTAGCTCCTTGAAACTTTACCAAATGAAGTAGTTCTATGTTCCATCTACACGGTTTTTGTTTCCTCTTGAAGTATACCATGCAGAGACTGGTGAAAAACACTTTCGTTTGAAAGGGGTGGCCAAGCTTCCAAAAAACTACTAGTTTGCTGAAATCTCAGCAAAACTTTTTTCACCAAATCTTAATGATACTTGGTGGTAATGATCAGTTCACTAATCCCACTTGGCTGCCCAATTTTTATTCTTCTAGGTTGAAGCATTCGTTTCCAGTAACACTTTGAATTTTTAGGTTTCACTCTGTTTTCTGCTATATAGATAGATGTGTTTTGAAACTCTAAATCAAACACGGTTTGTGCTAGCTCCTTGAAATTTGACCAAATGAAGTAGTTCTAAGTTCTATCTCTATGGTTTGTTTCCTCTTGAAGTACCCCATGCAGAGACTGGCGAAAAATACTTTCGTTTGAAAGGGGTTGCCAAGCTTCCAAAAAACTACTAGTTTGCTGAAATCTCAGCAAACATTTTTTCACCAAATCTTGATGATACTTGGTGGTAATGATCAGTTCACTAATCCCAATTGGCTGCCCAATTTTTATTCTTCTAGGTTGAAGCATTCGTTTCCAGTAACAGTTTGAATTTTTAGGATTCACTCTGTTTTCTCATATATAGATAGCTGTGTTTGGAATTCTAAATCAAACACGGTTTGTGCTAGCTCCTTGAAACTTGATCAAATGAAGTAGTTCTAAGTTCTATCTCTATGGTTTGTATCCTCTTGAAGTACCCCATGCAGAGACTGGCGAAAAACACTTTCGTTTGAAAGGGGTTGCCAAGCTTCCAAAAAACTACTAGTTTGCTGAAATCTCAGCAAACGTTTTTTCACCAAATCTTGATGATATTTGGTGGTAATGATCAGCTCACTAAGCCCACTTGGCTGCCCAATTTTTACTCTTCTAGGTTCAAGCGTTCGTTTCCAGTAACACTTTGAATTTTTAGGTTTCACTCTGTTTTCTGCTAAATAGATAGCTGTGTTTGAAACTCTAAATCAAACACGGTTTGTGCTAGCTCCTTGAAACTTTACAAATGAAGTAGTTCTATGTTCCATCTCTACGGTTTGTTTCCTCTTGAAGTACACCATGCAGAGACTGGCGAAAAACACTTTCGTTTGAAAGGGGTGGCCAAGCTTCCAAAAAACTAATAGTTTGCTGAAATCTCAGCAAAACTTTTTTCACCAAATCTTAATGATACTTGGTGGTAATGATCAGTTCACTAATCCCACTTGGCTGCCCAATTTTATTCTTCTAGGTTGAAGCATTCGTTTCCAGTAACACTTTGAATTTTTAGGTTTCACTCTGTTTTCTGCTATATAGATAGATGTGTTTGAAACTCTAAATCAAACACGGTTTGTGCTAGCTCCTTGAAATTTGACCAAATGAAGTTGTTCTAAGTTCTATCTCTATGGTTTGTTTCCTCTTGAAGTACCCCATGCAGAGACTGGCGAAAAACACTTTCGTTTGAAAGGGGTTGCCAAGCTTCCAAAAACTACTAGTTTTCTGAAATCTCAGCAAACATTTTTTCACCAAATCTTGATGATACTTGGTGGTAATGATCAGTTCACTAATCCCAATTGGCTGCCCAATTTTTATTCTTCTAGGTTGAAGCATTCGTTTCCAGCAACAGTTTGAATTTTTAGGATTCACTCTGTTTTCTCATATATAGATAGCTGTGTTTGGAATTCTAAATCAAACACGGTTTGTGCTAGCTCCTTGAAACTTGATCAAATGAAGTAGTTCTAAGTTCTATCTCTATGGTTTGTATCCTCTTGAAGTACCCCATGCAGAGACTGGCGAAAAACACTTTCGTTTGAAAGGGGTTGCCAAGCTTCCAAAAAACTACTAGTTTGCTGAAATCTCAGCAAACATTTTACCAAATCTTGATGATACATGGTGGTAATGATCAGCTCACTAAGCCCACTTGGCTGCCCAATTTTTACTCTTCTAGGTTCAAGCGTTCGTTTCCAGTAACACTTTGAATTTTTAGGTTTCACTCTGTTTTCTGCTAAATAGATAGCTGTGTTTGAAACTCTAAATCAAACACGGTTTGTGCTAGCTCCTTGAAACTTTACCAAATGAAGTAGTTCTATGTTCCATCTCTACGGTTTGTTTCCTCTTGAAGTACACCATGCAGAGACTGGCGAAAAACACTTTCGTTTGAAAGGGGTGGCCAAGCTTCCAAAAAACTACTAGTTTGCTGAAATCTCAGCAAAATTTTTTCACCAAATCTTAATGATACTTGGTGGTAATGATCAGTTCACTAATCCCACTTGGCTGCCCAATTTTTATTCTTCTAGGTTGAAGCATTCGTTTCCAGTAACACTTTGAATTTTTAGGTTTCACTCTGTTTTCTGCTATATAGATAGATGTGTTTGAAACACTAAATCAAACACGGTTTGTGCTAGCTCCGTGAAATTTGACCAAATGAAGTAGTTCTAAGTTCTATCTTTATGGTTTGTTTCCTCTTGAAGTACCCCATTCAGAGACTGGCGAAAAACACTTTCGTTTGAAAGGGGTGGCCAAGCTTCCAAAAAACTACTAGTTTGCTGAAATCTCAGCAAAACTTTTTTCACCAAATCTTAATGATACTTGGTGGTAATGATCAGTTCACTAATCCCACGTGGCTGCCCAATTTTTATTCTTCTAGGTTGAAGCATTCGTTTCCAGTAACACTTTGAATTTTTAGGTTTCACTCTGTTTTCTGCTATATAGATAGATGTGTTTGAAACTCTAAATCAAACACGGTTTGTGCTAGCTCCTTGAAATTTGACCAAATGAAGTAGTTCTAAGTTCTATCTCTATGGTTTGTTTCCTCTTGAAGTACCCCATGCAGAGACTGGCGAAAAACACTTTCGTTTGAAAGGGGTTGCCAAGCTTCCAAAAAACTACTAGTTTGCTGAAATCTCAGCAAACATTTTTTCACCAAATCTTGATGATACTTGGTGGTAATGATCAGTTCACTAATCCCACTTGGCTGCCCAATTTTTATTCTTCTAGGTTGAAGCATTCGTTTCCAGTAACAGTTTGAATTTTTAGGTTTCACTCTGTTTTCTCATACATAGATAGCTGTGTTTGGAATTCTAAATCAAACATGGTTTGTGCTAGCTCCTTGAAACTTGACCAAATGAAGTAGTTCTAAGTTCTATCTCTATGGTTTGTTTCCTCTTGAAGTACCCCATGCAGAGACTGGCGAAAAACACTTTCGTTTGAAAGGGGTTGCCAAGCTTCCAAAAAACTACTAGTTTGCTGAAATCTCAGCACAAATTTTTTCACCAAAACTTGATGATACTTGGTGGTAATGATCATTTCACTAATCCCACTTGGCCGCCCAACTTTCACTCTTCTAGGTTCAAGCGTTCGTTTCCAGTAACACTTTGAATTTTTAGGTTTCACTCTGTTTCCTGCTATATAGATAGATGTGTTTGAAACTCTAAATCAAACACGGTTTGTGCTAGCTCATTGAAACTTTACCAAATGAAGTAGTTCTATGTTCCATCTCTATGGTTTGTTTCCTCTTGAAGTACACCATGCAGAGACTGGGGAAAAACACTTTCGTTTGAAAGGGGTGGCCCAGCTTCCAAAAAACTACTAGTTTGCTGAACTCTCAGCAAAATTTTTTTCACCAAATCTTAATGATACTTGGTGGTAATGATCAGTTCACTAATCCCACTTGGCTGCCCAATTTTTATTCTTCTAGGTTGAAGCATTCGTTTCCAGTAACAGTTTGAATTTTTAGGGTTTCACTCTGTTTTCTCATACATAGATAGCTGTGTTTGGAATTCTAAATGAAACACGGTTTGTGCTAGCTCCTTGAAACTAGACCAAATGAAGTAGTTCTATGTTCTATCTCTATGGTTTGTTTCCTCTTGAAGTACCCCATGCAGAGACTGGCGAAAAACACTTTCGTTTGAAAGGGGTTGCCAAGCTTCCAAAAAACTACTAGTTTGCTGAAATCTCAGCACAATTTTTTTCACCAAAACTTGATGATACTTGGTGGTAATGATCATTTCACTAATCCCACTTGGCCGCCCAACTTTCACTCTTCTAGGTTCAAGCGTACGTTTCCAGTAACACTTTGAATTTTTAGGTTTCACTCTGTTTTCTGCTATATAGTTAGATGTGTTTGAAACTCTAAATCAAACACGGTTTGTGCTAGCTCCTTGAAACTTGACCGAATGAAGTAGTTCTAAGTTCTATCTCTATGGTTTGTTTCCTCTTGAAGTACCCCATGCAGAGACTGGCGAAAAACACTTTCGTTTGAAAGGGGTGGCCAAGCTTCCAAAAAACTACTAGTTTGCTGAAATCTCAGCAAACATTTTTTCACCAAACCTGGATGACACTTGGTGGTAATGATCAGCTCACTAAGCCCACTTGGCTGCCCAACTTTTACTCTTCTAGGTTCAAGCGTTCGTTTCCAGTAACACTTTGAATTTTTAGGTTTCACTCTGTTTTCTGCTATATAGATAGATGTGTTTGAAACTCTAAATCAAACACGGTTTGTGCTAGCTCCTTGAAACTTGATCAAATGAAGTAGTTCTAAGTTCTATCTCTATGGTTTGTTTCCTCTTGAAGTACCCCATGCAGAGACTGGCGAAAACCACTTTCGTTTGAAAGGGGTTGCCAAGCTTCCAAAAAACTACTAGTTTGCTGAAATCTCAGCAAACATTTTTTCACCAAATCTGATGATACTTGTTGGTAATGATCAGCTCACTAAGCCCACTTGGCTGCCCAACTTTCACTCTTCTAGGTTCAAGCGTTTGTTTCCAGTAACACTTTGAATTTTTAGGTTTCACTCTGTTTTCTGCTATATAGATAGATGTGTTTGAAACTCTAAATCAAACACGGTTTGTGCTAGCTCCTTGAAACTTTACCAAATGAAGTAGTTCTATGTTCCATCTCTACGGTTTGTTTCCTCTTGAAGTACACCATGCAGAGACTGGCGAAAAACACTTTCGTTTGAAAGGGGTGGCCAAGCTTCCAAAAAATACTAGTTTGCTAAAATCTCAGCAAACATTTTTTCACCAAATCTTGATGATAATTGGTGGTAATGATCAGTTCACTAATCCCACTTGGCTGCCCAATTTTTATTCTTCTAGGTTGAAGCATTCGTTTCCAGTAACAGTTTGAATTTTTAGGTTTCACTCTGTTTTCTCATACATAGATAGCTGTGTTTGGAATTCTAAATCAAACATGGTTTGTGCTAGCTCCTTGAAACTTGACCAAATGAAGTAGTTCTATGTTCTATCTCTATGGTTTGTTTCCTCTTGAAGTACCCCATGCAGAGACTGGCAAAAAACACTTTCGTTTGAAAGGGGTTGCCAAGCTTCCAAAAAACTACTAGTTTGCTGAAACCTCAGCACACCTTTTTTCACCAAAACTTGATGATACTTGCTGGTAATGATCATTTCATTAATCCCACTTGGCTGCCCAACTTTCACTCTTCTAGGTTCAAGTGTTCGTTTCCAGTAACACTTTGAATTTTTAGGTTTCACTCTGTTTTCTGCTATATAGATAGATGTGTTTGAAACTCTAAATCAAACACGGTTTGTGCTAGCTCCTTGAAATTTGACCAAATGAAGTAGTTCTATGTTCCATCTCTACGGTTTGTTTCCTCTTGAAGTTCCCCATGCAGAGACTGGCGAAAACACTTTCGTTTGAAAGGGGTGG
>NW_027518141.1:0-36551 GCF_048772815.1 Callospermophilus lateralis | reverse complement strand
ATTATAGGTTTCACTCTGTTTTCTCCTATATTGACAGATGCAGTTAGAACTCTAAATCAAACACGGTTTGTGCTAGCTTCTTGAAACTTGAAACAGTAAAGTAGTTCTACATTCTATTTTTATTCTTTGTTTCCTCTGGATGTAGACCTAAGCAGAGACTGACGAAAGACACATTCAATGAAAGGCGTTGTTAGGCTGCCAAAATACTACAGTCTCCCGAAATCTCAACATATTTTTTTTCCGACCTTCATGATAATTTCAAGTAATGAGCAGTACACCAATAAAACGTGGATGTTCAAGTTTCGTTCTCCTAGGTTGAAGCATTTGTTTGCAGTAACAGTTTGAATTTTTAGTTTTCACTCTGTTTTCTCCTATATTGACAGATGCAGTTTGAAGTCTAAATCAAACATGGTTTGTGCTAGCTTCTTGAAACTTGACACAATAAAGTAGTTCTACGTTCTATCTCTAAGGTTTGTTTCCTCTTGATGTAGCCTTAAGCAGAGACTGGCGAATAACACTTTCAATGAAAGGCGTTGTTAAGCTTCCAAAAAACTACCGTCTCCTGAAATCTCAACATATATTTTTTCATCCAATCTTCATTATTCTTTCAAGTATTGATGAGTACACCAATCAAACGTGGATGCCCAAGTTTTGTTCTTCTAGGTTGTAGCATTCATTTGCAGGAACAGTTAGAAATTATAGGTTTCACTCTGTTTTCTCCTATATTGACAGATGCAGTTAGAACTCTAAATCAAACACGGTTTGTGCTAGCTTCTTGAAACTTGACACAATAAAGTAGTTCTACGTTCTATCTCTAAGGTTTGTTTCCTCTTGTATCCTAAAGCTGGGACTGGCGAATAACACTTATACTGAAAGGGGTTGCCAAACTTCCAACACACTAGAGTCTTCTGAAATCTCAACATATATTTTTTCATCCAATCTTCATGATACTTTCAAGTAATGATCAGTACACCAATCCCACTTGGATGCCAAAGTTTAGTTCTCCTAGATTGAAGCATTCTTTTGGAGTAACAGTTTGAATTTTTAGGTTTCACTCTGTTTTCTCCTATATTGACAAATGTAGTTCGAACTCTAAATCAAACACGGTTTGTGCTAGCTTCTTGAAACTTGAAACAGTAAAGTAGTTCTACATTCTATTTTTATTCTTTGTTTCCTCTGGATGTAGACCTAAGCAGAGACTGACGAAAGACACATTCAATGAAAGGCGTTGTTAGGATGCCAAAATACTACAGTCTCCTGAAATCTCAACATATTTTTTTTTCCAACCTTCATGATAATTTCATGTAATCAGCAGTACACCAATAAAACGTGGATGTTCAAGTTTCGTTCTCCTAGCTTGAAGCATTCGTTTGCAGTAACAGTTTGAATTTTTAGTTTTCACTCTGTTTTCTCCTATATTGACAGATGCAGTTCGAACTCTAAATCAAACATGGTTTGTGCTAGCTTCTTGAAACTTGACACGATAATGTAGTTCCACGTTCTATCTCTAAGGTTTTTTTCCTCTTGATGTAGCCTTAAGCAGAGACTGGCGAATAACACTTTCAATGAAAGGCGTTGTTAAGCTCCCGAAAAACGACCGTCTCCTGAAATCTCAACATATATCTTTTCATCCAATCTTCATGATTCTTTCAAGTATTGATCAGTACACCAATCAAACGTGGATGCCCAAGTTTTGTTCTTCTAGGTTGTAGCATTCGTTTGCAGGAACAGTTAGAAATTATAGGTTTCACTCTGTTTTCTCCTATATTGACAGATGCACTTAGAACTCTAAATCAAACACGGTTTGTGCTAGCTTCTTGAACTTGACACAGTAAAGTAGTTCTACTTTCTATCTCTAAGGCTTGTTTCCTCTTGTATCCTAAAGCTGGGACTGGCGAATAACACTTATACTGAAAGGGGTTGCCAAACTTCCAACACACTAGAGTCTCCTGAAATCTCAACATATATTTTTTCATCCAATCTTCATGATACTTTCAAGTAATGATCAGTACACCAATCCCACTTGGATGCCAAAGTTTAGTTCTCCCAGATTGAAGCATTCTTTTGGAGTAACAGTTTGAATTTTTAGGTTTCACTCTGTTTTCTCCTATATTGACAAATGTAGTTCGAACTCTAAATCAAACACGGTTTGTGCTAGCTTCTTGAAACTTGAAACAGTAAAGTAGTTCTACATTCTATTTTTATTTTTTGGTTCCTCTGGATGTAGACCTAAGCAGAGACTGACGAAAGACACATTCAATGAAAGGCGTTGTTAGGCTGCCAAAATACTACAGTCTCCTGAAATCTCAACATATTTTTTTTCCGACCTTCATGATCATTTCAAGTAATGAGCAGTACACCAATAAAACGTGGATGTTCAAGTTTCGTTCTCCTAGGTTGAAGCATTCGTTGCAGTAACAGTTTGAATTTTTAGTTTTCACTCTGTTTTCTCCTATATTGACAGATGCAGTTCGAACTCTAAATCAAACATGGTTTGTGCTAGCTTCTTGAAACTTGACACAATAAAGTAGTTCTAGGTTCTATCTCTAAGGTTTGTTTCCTCTTGATGTAGCCTTAAGCAGAGACTGGCGAATAACACTTTCAATGAAAGGCGTTGTTAAGCTTCCAAAAAACTACCGTCTCCTGAAATCTAAACATATATTTTTTCATCCAATCTTCATGATTCCTTCAAGTATTGATCAGTACACCAATCAAACGTGGATGCCCAAGTTTTGTTCTTCTAGTTTGTAGCATTCGTTTGCAGGAACAGTTTAGAAATTATAGGTTTCACACTGTTTTCTCCTATATTGACAGATGCAGTTAGAACTTTAATCAAACACGGTTTGGTGCTAGCTTCTTGAAACTTGACACAATAAAGTAGTTCTACGTTCTATCTCTAAGGTTTGTTTCCTCTTGTATCCTAAAGCTGGGACTGGCGAATAACACTTATACTGGAAAGGGGTTGCCAAACTTCCAACACACTAGAGTCTCCTGAAATCTCAACATATATTTTTTCATCCAATCTTCATGATACTTTCAAGTAATGATCAGTACACCAATCCCACTTGGATGCCAAAGTTTAGTTCTCCTAGATTGAAGCATTCTTTTGGAGTAACAGTTTGAATTTTTAGGTTTCACTCTGTTTTCTCCTATATTGACAAATGTAGTTCGAACTCTAAATCAAACACGGTTTGTGCTAGCTTCTTGAAACTTGAAACAGTTAAGTAGTTCTACATTCTATTTTTATTTTTGTTTCCTCTGGATGTAGACCTAAGCAGAGACTGGCGAAAGACACATTCAATGAAAGGCGTTGTTAGGCTGCCAAAATACTACAGTCTCCTGAAATCTCAACATATTTTTTTTCCGACCTTCATGATAATTTCATGTAATCAGCAGTACACCAATAAAACGTGGATGTTCAAGTTTCGTTCTCCTAGCTTGAAGCATTGGTTTGCAGTAACAGTTTGAATTTTTAGTTTTCACTCTGTTTTCTCCTATATTGACAGATGGAGTTCGAACTCTAAATCAAACATGGTTTGTGCTAGCTTCTTGAAACTTGACACGATAAAGTAGTTCTCTGTTCTATCTCTAAGGTTTGTTTCCTCTTGATGTAGCCTTAAGCAGAGACTGGCGAATAACACTTTCAATGAAAGGCGTTGTTAAGCTTCCGAAAAACTACCGTCTCCTGAAATCTCAACATATAACTTTTCATCCAATCACATGATTCTTTCAAGTATTGATCAGTACACCAATCAAACGTGGATGCCCAAGTTTTGTTCTTCTAGGTTGTAGCATTCGTTTGCAGGAACAGTTAGAAATTATAGGTTTCACTCTGTTTTCTCCTATATTGACAGATGCAGTTAGAACTCTAAATCAAACACGGTTTGTGCTAGCTTCTTGAAACTTGACACAATAAAGTAGTTCTACGTTCTATCTCTAAGGTTTGTTTCCTCTTGTATCCTAAAGCTGGGACTGGCGAATAACACTTATACTGAAGGGGTTGCCAAACTTCCAACACACTAGAGTCTCCTGAAATCTCAACATATATTTTTTCATCCAATCTTCATGATACTTTCAAGTAATGATCAGTACACCAATCCCACTTGGATGCCAAAGTTTAGTTCTCCTAGATTGAAGCATTCTTTTGGAGTAACAGTTTGAATTTTTAGGTTTCACTCTGTTTTCTCCTATATTGACAAATGTAGTTCGAACTCTAAATCAAACACGGTTTGTGCTAGCTTCTTGAAACTTGAAACAGTAAAGTAGTTCTACATTCTATTTTTATTTTTTGTTTCCTCTGGATGTAGACCTAAGCAGAGACTCACGAAAGACACATTCAATGAAAGGCGTTGTTAGGCTGCCAAAATACCACAGTCTCCTGAAATCTCAACATATTTTTTTTCCGACCTTCATGATCATTTCAAGTAATGAGCAGTACATCAATAAAACGTGGATGTTCAAGTTTCGTTCTCCTAGGTTGAAGCATTCGTTTGCAGTAACAGTTTGAATTTTTAGTTTTCACTCTGTTTTCTCCTATATTGACAGATGCAGTTCGAACTCTAAATCAAACATGGTTTGTGCTAGCTTCTTTGAAACTTGACACGATAAAGTAGTTCTACGTTCTATCTCTAATGTTTGTTTCCTCTTGATGTAACCTTAAGCAGACACTGGCGAATAACACTTTCAATGAAAGGCGTTGTTAAGCTTCCGAAAAACTACCGTCTCCTGAAATCTCAACATATATCTTTTCATCCAATCTTTCATGATTCTTTCAAGTATTGATCAGTACACCAATCAAACGTGGATGCCCAAGTTTTGTCTTCTAGGTTGTAGCATTCGTTTGCAGGAACAGTTAGGAATTATAGGTTTCACACTGTTTTCTCCTATATTGACAGATGCATTTAGAACTCTAAATCAAACACGGTTTGTGCTAGCTTCTTGAAACTTGACACAGTAAAGTAGTTCTACGTTCTATCTCTAAGGATTGTTTCCTCTTGTATCCTAAAGCTGGGACCTGCGAATAACACTTATACTGAAAGGGGTTGCCAAACTTCCAACACACTAGAGTCTCCTGAAATTTCAACATATATTTTTTCATCCAATCTTCATGATACTTTCAAGTAATGATCAGTACACCAATCCCACTTCGATGCCAAAGTTTTAGTTCTCCTAGATTGAAGCATTCTTTTGGAGTAACAGTTTGAATTTTAGGTTTCACTCTGTTTTCTCCTATATTGACAAATGTAGTTCGAACTCTAAATCAAACACGGTTTGTGCTAGCTTCTTGAAACTTGAAACAGTTAAGTAGTTCTACATTCTATTTTTATTTTTTGTTTCCTCTGGATGTAGACCTAAGCAGAGACTGACGAAAGACACATTCAATGAAAGGCGTTGTTAGGCTGCCAAAATACTACAGTCTCCTGAAATCTCAACATATTTTTTTTCCGACCTTCATGATAATTTCATGTAATCAGCAGTACACCAATAAAACGTGGGATGTTCAAGTTTCGTTCTCCTAGCTTTAAGCATTGGTTTGCAGTAACAGTTTGAATTTTTAGTATTCACTCTGTTTTCTCCTATATTGACAGATGGAGTTCGAACTCTAAATCAAACATGGTTTGTGCTAGCTTCTTGAAACTTGACACAATAAAGTAGTTCTATGTTCTATCTCTAAGGTTTGTTTCCTCTTGATGTAGCCTTAAGCAGAGACTGGCGAATAACACTTTCAATGAAAGGCGTTGTTAAGCTTCCATAAAACTGCCGTCTGCTGAAATCTCAACATATATCTTTTCATCCAATCTTCATGATTCTTTCAAGTATTGATCAGTACACCAATCAAACGTGGATGCCCAAGTTTTGTTCTTCTAGGTTGTAGCATTCGTTTGCAGGAACAGTAAGAAATTATAGGTTTCACTCTGTTTTCTCCTATATTGACAGATGCAGTTAGAACTCTAAATCAAACACGGTTTGTGCTAGCTTCTTGAAACTTGACACAATAAAGTAGTTCTACGTTATATCTCTAAGGTTTGTTTCCTCTTGTATCCTAAAGCTGGGACTGGCGAATAACACTTATACTGAAAGGGGTTGCCAAACTTCCAACTCACTAGAGTCTCCTGAAATCTCAACATATATTTTTTCATCCAATCTTCATGATACTTTCAAGTAATGATCAGTACACCAATCCCACTTGGATGCCAAAGTTTAGTTCTCCTAGATTGAAGCATTCTTTTGGAATAACAGTTTGAATTTTTAGGTTTCACTCTGTTTTCTCCTATATTGACAGATGCAGTTCGAACTCTAAATCAAACATGGTTTGTGCTAGCTTCTTGAAACTTGACACAATAAAGTAGTTCTAGGTTCTATCTCTAAGGTTTGTTTCCTCTTGATGTAGCCTTAAGCAGAGACTGGCGAATAACACTTTCAATGAAAGGCGTTGTTAAGCTTCCAAAAAACTACCGTCTCCTGAAATCTAAACATATATTTTTTCATCCAATCTTCATGATTCCTTCAAGTATTGATCAGTACACCAATCAAACGTGGATGCCCAAGTTTTGTTCTTCTAGGTTGTAGCATTCGTTTGCAGGAACAGTTAGAAATTATAGGTTTCACACTGTTTTCTCCTATATTGACAGATGCAGTTAGAACTGTAAATCAAACACCGTTTGTGCTAGCTTCTTGAAACTTGACACAATAAAGTAGTTCTACATTCTATCTCTAAGGTTTGTTTCCTCTTGTATCCTAAAGCTGGGACTGGCGAATAACACTTATACTGAAAGGGGTTGCCAAACTTCCAACACACTAGAGTCTCCTGAAATCTCAACATATATTTTTTCATCCAATCTTCATGATACTTTCAAGTAATGATCAGTACACCAATCCCACTTGGATGCCAAAGTTTAGTTCTCCTAGATTGAAGCATTCTTTTGGAGTAACAGTTTGAATTTTTAGGTTTCACTCTGTTTTCTCCTATATTGACAGATGCAGTTCGAACTCTAAATCAAACATGGTTTGTGCTAGCTTCTTGAAACTTGACACAATAAAGTAGTTCTACGTTCTATCTCTAAGGTTTGTTTCCTCTTGATGTAGCCTTAAGCAGAGACCGGCGAATAACACTTTCAATGAAAGGCGTTGTTAAGCTTCCAAAAAACTACCGTCTCCTGAAATCTCAACATATATTTTTTCATCCAATCTTCATGATTCTTTCAAGTATTGATCAGTACACCAATCAAACGTGGATGCCCAAGTTTTGTTCTTCTAGGTTGTAGCATTCGTTTGCAGGAACAGTTAGAAATTATAGGTTTCACTCTGTTTTCTCCTATATTGACAGATGCAGTTAGAACTCTAAATCAAACACGGTTTGTGCTAGCTTCTTGAAACTTGACACAATAAAGTAGTTCTACGTTCTATCTCTAAGGTTTGTTTCCTCTTGTATCCTAAAGCTGGGACTGGCGAATAACACTTATACTGAAAGGGGTTGCCAAACTTCCAACACACTAGAGTCTCCTGAAATTTCAACATATATTTTTTCATCCAATCTTCATGATACTTTCAAGTAATGATCAGTACACCAATCCCACTTGGATGCCAAAGTTTATTTCTCCTAAATTGAAGCATTCTTTTGGAGTAACAGTTTGAATTTTTAGGTTTCACTCTGTTTTCTCCTATATTGACAAATGTAGTTCGAACTCTAAATCAAACAGGGTTTGTGCTAGCTTCTTGAAACTTGAAACAGTAAAGTAGTTCTACATTCTATTTTTATTTTTTGTTTCCTCTGGATGTAGACCTAAGCAGAGACTGACGAAAGACACATTCAATGAAAGGCATTGTTAGGCTGCCAAAATACTACAGTCTCCTGAAATCTCAACATATTTTTTTTCCGACCTTCATGATCATTTCAAGTAATGAGCAGTACACCAATAAAACGTGGATGTTCAAGTTTCGTTCTCCTAGGTTGAAGCATTAGTTTGCAGTAACAGTTTGAATTTTTAGTTTTCACTCTGTTTTCTCCTATATTGACAAATGTAGTTCGAACTCTAAATCAAACACGGTTTGTGCTAGCTTCTTGAAACTTGAAACAGTAAAGTAGTTCTACATTCTATTTTTATTTTTTGTTTCCTCTGGATGTAGACCTAAGCAGAGACTGACGAAAGACACATTCAATGAAAGGCGTTGTTAGGCTGCCAAAATACTACAGTCTCCTGAAATCTCAACATATTTTTTTTTCCGACCTTCATGATAATTTCATGTAATCAGCAGTACACCAATAAAACGTGGATGTTCAAGTTTCGTTCTCCTAGCTTGAAGCATTGGTTTGCAGTAACAGTTTGAATTTTTAGTTTTCACTCTGTTTTCTCCTATATTGACAGATGGAGTTCGAACTCTAAATCAAACATGGTTTGTGCTAGCTTCTTGAAACTTGACACGATAAAGTAGTTCTCCGTTCTATCTCTAAGGTTTGTTTCCTCTTGATGTAGCCTTAAGCAGAGACTGGCGAATAACACTTTCAATGAAAGGCATTGTTAAGCTTCCGAAAAACTACCGTCTCCTGAAATCTCAACATATAACTTTTCATTCAATCACATGATTCTTTCAAGTATTGATCAGTACACCAATCAAACGTGGATGCCCAAGTTTTGTTCTTCTAGGTTGTAGCATTCGTTTGCAGGAACAGTTAGAAATTATAGGTTTCACTCTGTTTTCTCCTATATTGACAGATGCAGTTAGAACTCTAAATCAAACACGGTTTGTGCTAGCTTCTTGAAACTTGACACAATAAAGTAGTTCTACGTTCTATCTCTAAGGTTTGTTTCCTCTTGTGTCCTAAAGCTGGGACTGGCGAATAACACTTATACTGAAAGGGGTTGCCAAACTTCCAACACACTAGAGTCTCCTGAAATCTCAACATATATTTTTTCATCCAATCTTCATGATACTTTCAAGTAATGATCAGTACACCAATCCCACTTGGATGCCAAAGTTTAGTTCTCCTAGATTGAAGCATTCTTTTGGAGTAACAGTTTGAATTTTTAGGTTTCACTCTGTTTTCTCCTATATTGACAAATGTAGTTCGAACTCTAAATCAAACACGGTTTGTGCTAGCTTCTTGAAACTTGAAACAGTAAAGTAGTTCTACATTCTACTATTATTTTTTGTTTCCTCTGGATGTAGACCTAAGCAGAGACTCACGAAAGACACATTCAATGAAAGGCGTTGTTAGGCTGCCAAAATACCACAGTCTCCTGAAATCTCAACATATTTTTTTTCCGACCTTCATGATCATTTCAAGTAATCAGCAGTACATCAATAAAACGTGGATGTTCAAGTTTCGTTCTCCTAGGTTGAAGCATTCGTTTGCAGTAACAGTTTGAATTTTTAGTTTTCACTCTGTTTTCTCCTATATTGACAGATGCAGTTCGAACTCTAAATCAAACATGGTTTGTGCTAGCTTCTTGAAACTTGACACGATAAAGTAGTTCTACGTTCTATCTCTAATGTTTGTTTCCTCTTGATGTAGCCTTAAGCAGACACTGGCGAATAACACTTTCAATGAAAGGCGTTGTTAAGCTTCCGAAAAACTACCGTCTCCTGAAATCTCAACATATATCTTTTCATCCAATCTTCATGATTCTTTCAAGTATTGATCAGTACACCAATCAAACGTGGATGCCCAAGTTTTGTTCTTCTAGGTTGTAGCATTCGTTTGCAGGAACAGTTAGGAATTATAGGTTTCACACTGTTTTCTCCTATATTGACAGATGCAGTTAGAACTCTAAATCAAACACGGTTTGTGCTAGCTTCTTGAAACTTGACACAGTAAAGTAGTTCTACGTTCTATCTCTAAGGATTGTTTCCTCTTGTATCCTAATGCTGGGACCTGCGAATAACACTTATACTGAAAGGGGTTGCCAAACTTCCAACACACTAGAGTCTCCTGAAATTTCAACATATATTTTTTCATCCAATCTTCATGATACTTTCAAGTAATGATCAGTACACCAATCCCACTTGGATGCCAAAGTTTAGTTCTCCTAGATTGAAGCATTCTTTTGGAGTAACAGTTTGAATTTTTAGGTTTCACTCTGTTTTCTCCTATATTGACAAATGTAGTTCGAACTCTAAATCAAACACGGTTTGTGCTAGCTTCTTGAAACTTGAAACAGTTAAGTAGTTCTACATTCTATTTTTATTTTTTGTTTCCTCTGGATGTAGACCTAAGCAGTGACTGACGAAAGACACATTCAATGAAAGGCGTTGTTAGGCTGCCAAAATACTACAGGCTCCTGAAATCTCAACATATTTTTTTTTCCGACCTTCATGATAATTTCATGTAATCAGCAGTACACCAATAAAACGTGGATGTTCAAGTTTCGTTCTCCTAACTTGAAGCATTGGTTTGCAGTAACAGTTTGAATTTTTAGTATTCACTCTGTTTTCTCCTATATTGACAGATGGAGTTCGAACTCTAAATCAAACATGGTTTGTGCTAGCTTCTTGAAACTTGACACAATAAAGTAGTTCTATGTTCTATCTCTAAGGTTTGTTTCCTCTTGATGTAGCCTTAAGCAGAGACTGGCGAATAACACTTTCAATGAAAGGCGTTGTTAAGCTTCCATAAAACTGCCGTCTGCTGAAATCTCAACATATATCTTTTCATCCAATCTTCATGATTCTTTCAAGTATTGATCAGTACACCAATCAAACGTGGATGCCCAAGTTTTGTTCTTCTAGGTTGTAGCATTCGTTTGCAGGAACAGTAAGAAAATATAGGTTTCACTCTGTTTTCTCCTATATTGACAGATGCAGTTAGAACTCTAAATCAAACACGGTTTGTGCTAGCTTCTTGAAACTTGACACAATAAAGTAGTTCTACGTTATATCTCTAAGGTTTGTTTCCTCTTGTATCCTAAAGCTGGGACTGGCGAATAACACTTATACTGAAAGGGGTTGCCAAACTTCCAACACACTAGAGTCTCCTGAAATCTCAACATATATTTTTTCATCCAATCTTCATGATACTTTCAAGTAATGATCAGTACACCAATCCCACTTGGATGCCAAAGTTTAGTTCTCCTAGATTGAAGCATTCTTTTGGAGTAACAGTTTGAATTTTTAGGTTTCACTCTGTTTTCTCCTATATTGACAGATGCAGTTCGAACTCTAAATCAAACATGGTTTGTGCTAGCTTCTTGAAACTTGACACAATAAAGTAGTTCTACGTTCTATCTCTAAGGTTTGTTTCCTCTTGATGTAGCCTTAAGCAGAGACTGGCGAATAACACTTTCAATGAAAGGCGTTGTTAAGCTTCCAAAAAACTACTGTCTCCTGAAATCTCAACATATATTTTTTCATCCAATCACATGATTCTTTCAAGTATTGATCAGTACACCAATCAAACGTGGATGCCCAAGTTTTGTTCTTCTAGGTTGTAGCATTCGTTTGCAGGAACAGTTAGAAATTATAGGTTTCACTCTGTTTTCTCCTATATTGACAGATGCAGTTAGAACTCTAAATCAAACACGGTTTGTGCTAGCTTCTTGAAACTTGACACAATAAAGTAGTTCTACGTTCTATCTCTAAGGTTTGTTTCCTCTTGTATCCTAAAGTGGGACTGGCGAATAACACTTATACTGAAAGGGGTTGCCAAACTTCCAACACACTAGAGTCTCCTGAAATCTCAACATATATTTTTTCATCCAATCTTCATGATACTTTCAAGTAATGATCAGTACACCAATCCCACTTGGATGCCAAAGTTTAGTTCTCCTAGATTGAAGCATTCTTTTGGAGTAACAGTTTGAATTTTTAGGTTTCACTCTGTTATCTCCTATATTGACAAATGTAGTTCGAACTCTAAATCAAACAGGGTTTGTGCTAGCTTCTTGAAACTTGAAACAGTAAAGTAGTTCTACATTCTATTTTTATTTTTTGTTTCCTCTGGATGTAGACCTAAGCAGAGACTCATGAAAGACACATTCAATGAAAGGCGTTGTTAGGCTGCCAAAATACCACAGTCTCCTGAAATCTCAACATATTTTTTTTCCGACCTTCATGATCATTTCAAGTAATGAGCAGTACACCAATAAATCGTGGATGTTCAAGTTTCCTTCTCCTAGGTTGAAGCATTAGTTTGCAGTAACAGTTTGAATTTTTAGTTTTCACTCTGTTTTCTCCTATATTGACAGATGCAGTTCGAACTCTAAATCAAACATGGTTTGTGCTAGCTTCTTGAAACTTGACACAATAAAGTAGTTCTACGTTCTATCTCTAAGGTTTGTTTCCTCTTGATGTAGCCTTAAGCAGAGACTGGCGAATAACACTTTCAATGAAAGGCGTTGTTAAGCTTCCAAAAAACTACCGTCTCCTGAAATCTCAACATATATATTTTCATCCAATCTTCATGATTCTTTCAAGTATTGATCAGTACACCAATCAAACGTGGATGCCCAAGGTTTGTTCTTCTAGGTTGTAGCATTCGTTTGCAGGAACAGTTAGAAATTATAGGTTTCACTCTGTTTTTTCCTATATTGACAGATGCAGTTAGAACTCTAAATCAAACACGGTTTGTGCTAGCTTCTTGAAACTTGACACAATAAAGTAGTTCTACGTTCTATCTCTAAGGTTTTTTTCCTCTTGTATCCTAAAGCTGGGACTGGCGAATAACACTTATACTGAAAGAGGTTGCCAAACTTCCAACACACTAGAGTCTCCTGAAATTTCAACATATATTTTTTCATCCAATCTTCATGATACTTTCAAGTAATGATCAGTACACCAATCCCACTTGGATGCCAAAGTTTATTTCTCCTAAATTGAAGCATTCTTTTGGAGTAACAGTTTGAATTTTTAGGTTTCACTCTGTTTTCTCCTATATTGACAAATGTAGTTCGAACTCTAAATCAAACAGGGTTTGTGCTAGCTTCTTGAAACTTGAAACAGTAAAGTAGTTCTACATTCTATTTTTATTTTTTGTTTCCTCTGGATGTAGACCTAAGCAGAGACTGACGAAAGACACATTCAATGAAAGGCATTGTTAGGCTGCCAAAATACTACAGTCTCCTGAAATCTCAACATATTTTTTTTCCGACCTTCATGATCATTTCAAGTAATGAGCAGTACACCAATAAATCGTGGATGTTCAAGTTTCGTTCTCCTAGGTTGAAGCATTAGTTTGCAGTAACAGTTTGAATTTTTAGTTTTCACTCTGTTTTCTCCTATATTGACAGATGCAGTTCGAACTCTAAATCAAACATGGTTTGTGCTAGCTTCTTGAAACTTGACACAATAAAGTAGTTCTACGTTCTATCTCTAAGGTTTGTTTCCTCTTGATGTAGCCTTAAGCAGAGACTGGCGAATAACACTTTCAATGAAAGGCGTTGTTAAGCTTCCAAAAAACTACCGTCTCCTGAAATCTCAACATATATATTTTCATCCAATCTTCATGATTCTTTCAAGTATTGATCTGTACACCAATCAAACGTGGATGCCCAAGGTTTGTTCTTCTAGGTTGTAGCATTCGTTTGCAGGAACAGTTAGAAATTATAGGTTTCACTCTGTTTTCTCCTATATTGACAGATGCAGTTAGAACTCTAAATCAAACACGGTTTGTGCTAGCTTCTTGAAACTTGACACAATAAAGTAGTTCTACGTTCTATCTCTAAGGTTTGTTTCCTCTTGTATCCTAAAGCTGGGACTGGCGAATAACACTTATACTGAAAGGGGTTGCCAAACTTCCAACACACAGGAGTCTCCTGAAATCTCAGCATATATTTTTTCATCCAATCTTCATGATACTTTCAATAATGATCAGTACACCAATCCCACTTGGATGCCAAAGTTTAGTTCTCCTAGATTGAAGCATTCTTTTGGAGTAACAGTTTGAATTTTTAGGTTTCACTCTGTTTTCTCCTATATTGACAAATATAGTTCGAACTCTAAATCAAACACGGTTTGTGCTAGCTTCTTGAAACTTGAAACAGTAAAGTAGTTCTACATTCTATTTTTATTTTTTGTTTCCTCTGGATGTAGACCTAAGCAGAGACTGACGAAAGACACATTCAATGAAAGGCGTTGTTAGGCTGCCAAAATACTACAGTCTCCTGAAATCTCTACATATTTTTTTTTCCGAACTTCATGATAATTTCAAGTAATGAGCAGTACACCAATAAAACGTGGATGTTCAAGTTTCGTTCTCCTAGGTTGAAGCATTCGTTTGCAGTAACAGCTTGAATTTTTAGTTTTCACTCTGTTTTCTCCTATATTGACAGATGCAGTTCGAACTCTAAATCAAACATGGTTTGTGCTAGCTTCCTGAAACTTGACACAATAAAGTAGTTCTACGTTCTATCTCTAAGGTTTGTTTCCTCTTGATGTAGCCTTAAGCAGAGACTGGCGAATAACACTTTCAATGAAAGGCGTTGTTAAGCTTCCAAAAAATGACCGTCTCCTGAAATCTCAACATATATTTTTTCATCCAATCTATATGATTCTTTCAAGTATTGATCAGTACACCAATCAAACGTGGATGCCCAAGGTTTGTTCTTCTAGGTTGTAGCATTCGTTTGCAGGAACTGTTAGAAATTATAGGTTTCACTCTGTTTTCTCCTATATTGACAGATGCAGTTAGAACTCTAAATCAAACACGGTTTGTGCTAGCTTCTTGAAACTTGACACAATAAAGTAGTTCTACGTTCTATCTCTAAGGTTTGTTTCCTCTTGATGTAGCCTTAAGCAGAATCTGGCGAATAACACTTTCAATGAAAGGCGTTGTTAAGCTTCCAAAAAACTACCGTCTCCTGAAATCTCAACATATATTTTTTCATCCAATCTATATGATTCTTTCAAGTATTGATGAGTACACCAATCAAACGTGGATGCCCAAGTTTTGTTCTTCTAGGTTGTAGCATTCATTTGCAGGAACAGTTAGAAATTATAGGTTTCACTCTGTTTTCTCCTATATTGACAGATGCAGTTAGAACTCTAAATCAAACACGGTTTGTGCTAGCTTCTTGAAACTTGACACAATAAAGTAGTTCTACGTTCTATCTCTAAGGTTTGTTTCCTCTTGTATCCTAAAGCTGGGACTGGCGAATAACACTTATACTGAAAGGGGTTGCCAAACTTCCAACACACTAGAGTCTCCTGAAATCTCAACATATATTTTTTCATCCAATTTTCATGATACTTTCAAGTAATGATCAGTACACCAATCCCACTTGGATGCCAAAGTTTAGTTCTCCTAGATTGAAGCATTCTTTTGGAGTAACAGTTTGAATTTTTAGGTTTCACTCTGTTTTCTCCTATATTGACAAATGTAGTTCGAACTCTAAATCAAACACGGTTTGTGCTAGCTTCTTGAAACTTGAAACAGTAAAGTAGTTCTACATTCTATTTTTATTCTTTGTTTCCTCTGGATGTAGACCTAAGCAGAGACTGACGAAAGACACATTCAATGAAAGGCGTTGTTAGGCTGCCAAAATACTACAGTCTCCCGAAATCTCAACATATTTTTTTTCCGACCTTCATGATAATTTCAAGTAATGAGCAGTACACCAATAAAACGTGGATGTTCAAGTTTCGTTCTCCTAGGTTGAAGCATTCGTTTGCAGTAACAGTTTGAATTTTTAGTTTTCACTCTGTTTTCTCCTATATTGACAGATGCAGTTTGAAGTCTAAATCAAACATGGTTTGTGCTAGCTTCTTGAAACTTGACACAATAAAGTAGTTCTACGTTCTATCTCTAAGGTTTGTTTCCTCTTGATGTAGCCTTAAGCAGAGACTGGCGAATAACACTTTCAATGAAAGGCGTTGTTAAGCTTCCAAAAAACTACCGTCTCCTGAAATCTCAACATATATTTTTTCATCCAATCTTCATTATTCTTTCAAGTATTGATGAGTACACCAATCAAACGTGGATGCCCAAGTTTTGTTCTTCTAGGTTGTAGCATTCATTTGCAGGAACAGTTAGAAATTATAGGTTTCACTCTGTTTTCTCCTATATTGACAGATGCAGTTAGAACTCTAAATCAAACACGGTTTGTGCTAGCTTCTTGAAACTTGACACAATAAAGTAGTTCTACGTTCTATCTCTAAGGTTTGTTTCCTCTTGTATCCTAAAGCTGGGACTGGCGAATAACACTTATACTGAAAGGGGTTGCCAAACTTCCAACACACTAGAGTCTCCTGAAATTTCAACATATATTTTTTCATCCAATCTTCATGATACTTTCAAGTAATGATCAGTACACCAATCCCACTTGGATGCCAAAGTTTATTTCTCCTAAATTGAAGCATTCTTTTGGAGTAACAGTTTGAATTTTTAGGTTTCACTCTGTTTTCTCCTATATTGACAAATGTAGTTCGAACTCTAAATCAAACAGGGTTTGTGCTAGCTTCTTGAAACTTGAAACAGTAAAGTAGTTCTACATTCTATTTTTATTTTTTGTTTCCTCTGGATGTAGACCTAAGCAGAGACTGACGAAAGACACATTCAATGAAAGGCATTGTTAGGCTGCCAAAATACTACAGTCTCCTGAAATCTCAACATATTTTTTTTCCGACCTTCATGATCATTTCAAGTAATGAGCAGTACACCAATAAAACGTGGATGTTCAAGTTTCGTTCTCCTAGGTTGAAGCATTAGTTTGCAGTAACAGTTTGAATTTTTAGTTTTCACTCTGTTTTCTCCTATATTGACAGATGCAGTTCGAACTCTAAATCAAACATGGTTTGTGCTAGCTTCTTGAAACTTGACACAATAAAGTAGTTCTACGTTCTATCTCTAAGGTTTGTTTCCTCTTGATGTAGCCTTAAGCAGAGACTGGCGAATAACACTTTCAATGAAAGGCGTTGTTAAGCTTCCAAAAAACTACCGTCTCCTGAAATCTCAACATATATATTTTCATCCAATCTTCATGATTCTTTCAAGTATTGATCAGTACACCAATCAAACGTGGATGCCCAAGGTTTGTTCTTCTAGGTTGTAGCATTCGTTTGCAGGAACAGTTAGAAATTATAGGTTTCACTCTGTTTTCTCCTATATTGACAGATGCAGTTAGAACTCTAAATCAAACACGGTTTGTGCTAGCTTCTTGAAACTTGACACAATAAAGTAGTTCTACGTTCTATCTCTAAGGTTTGTTTCCTCTTGTATCCTAAAGCTGGGACTGGCGAATAACACTTATACTGAAAGGGGTTGCCAAACTTCCAACACACAGGAGTCTCCTGAAATCTCAGCATATATTTTTTCATCCAATCTTCATGATACTTTCAATAATGATCAGTACACCAATCCCACTTGGATGCCAAAGTTTAGTTCTCCTAGATTGAAGCATTCTTTTGGAGTAACAGTTTGAATTTTTAGGTTTCACTCTGTTTTCTCCTATATTGACAAATGTAGTTCGAACTCTAAATCAAACACGGTTTGTGCTAGCTTCTTGAAACTTGAAACAGTAAAGTAGTTCTACATTCTATTTTTATTCTTTGTTTCCTCTGGATGTAGACCTAAGCAGAGACTGACGAAAGACACATTCAATGAAAGGCGTTGTTAGGCTGCCAAAATACTACAGTCTCCCGAAATCTCAACATATTTTTTTTCCGACCTTCATGATAATTTCAAGTAATGAGCAGTACACCAATAAAACGTGGATGTTCAAGTTTCGTTCTCCTAGGTTGAAGCATTTGTTTGCAGTAACAGTTTGAATTTTTAGTTTTCATTCTGTTTTCTCCTATATTGACAGATGCAGTTTGAAGTCTAAATCAAACATGGTTTGTGCTAGCTTCTTGAAACTTGACACAATAAAGTAGTTCTACGTTCTATCTCTAAGGTTTGTTTCCTCTTGATTTAGCCTTAAGCAGAGACTGGCGAATAACACTTTCAATGAAAGGCGTTGTTAAGCTTCCAAAAAACGACCGTCTCCTGAAATCTCAACATATATTTTTTCATCCAATCTTCATTATTCTTTCAAGTATTGATGAGTACACCAATCAAACGTGGATGCCCAAGTTTTGTTCTTCTAGGTTGTAGCATTCATTTGCAGGAACAGTTAGAAATTATAGGTTTCACTCTGTTTTCTCCTATATTGACAGATGCAGTTAGAACTCTAAATCAAACACGGTTTGTGCTAGCTTCTTGAAACTTGACACAATAAAGTAGTTCTACGTTCTATCTCTAAGGTTTGTTTCCTCTTGTATCCTAAAGCTGGGACTGGCGAATAACACTTATACTGAAAGGGGTTGCCAAACTTCCAACACACTAGAGTCTCCTGAAATTTCAACATATATTTTTTCATCCAATCTTCATGATACTTTCAAGTAATGATCAGTACACCAATCCCACTTGGATGCCAAAGTTTATTTCTCCTAAATTGAAGCATTCTTTTGGAGTAACAGTTTGAATTTTTAGGTTTCACTCTGTTTTCTCCTATATTGACAAATGTAGTTCGAACTCTAAATCAAACAGGGTTTGTGCTAGCTTCTTGAAACTTGAAACAGTAAAGTAGTTCTACATTCTATTTTTATTTTTTGTTTCCTCTGGATGTAGACCTAAGCAGAGACTGACGAAAGACACATTCAATGAAAGGCATTGTTAGGCTGCCAAAATACTACAGTCTCCTGAAATCTCAACATATTTTTTTTCCGACCTTCATGATCATTTCAAGTAATGAGCAGTACACCAATAAAACGTGGATGTTCAAGTTTCGTTCTCCTAGGTTGAAGCATTAGTTTGCAGTAACAGTTTGAATTTTTAGTTTTCACTCTGTTTTCTCCTATATTGACAGATGCAGTTCGAACTCTAAATCAAACATGGTTTGTGCTAGCTTCTTGAAACTTGACACAATAAAGTAGTTCTACGTTCTATCTCTAAGGTTTGTTTCCTCTTGATGTAGCCTTAAGCAGAGACTGGCGAATAACACTTTCAATGAAAGGCGTTGTTAAGCTTCCAAAAAACTACCGTCTCCTGAAATCTCAACATATATATTTTCATCCAATCTTCATGATTCTTTCAAGTATTGATCAGTACACCAATCAAACGTGGATGCCCAAGGTTTGTTCTTCTAGGTTGTAGCATTCGTTTGCAGGAACAGTTAGAAATTATAGGTTTCACTCTGTTTTCTCCTATATTGACAGATGCAGTTAGAACTCTAAATCAAACACGGTTTGTGCTAGCTTCTTGAAACTTGACACAATAAAGTAGTTCTACATTCTATCTCTAAGGTTTGTTTCCTCTTGTATCCTAAAGCTGGGACTGGCGAATAACACTTATACTGAAAGGGGTTGCCAAACTTCCAACACACAGGAGTCTCCTGAAATCTCAGCATATATTTTTTCATCCAATCTTCATGATACTTTCAATAATGATCAGTACACCAATCCCACTTGGATGCCAAAGTTTAGTTCTCCTAGATGGAAGCATTCTTTTGGAGTAACAGTTTGAATTTTTAGGTTTCACTCTGTTTTCTCCTATATTGACAAATATAGTTCGAACTCTAAATCAAGCACGGTTTGTGCTAGCTTCTTGAAACTTGAAACAGTAAAGTAGTTCTACATTCTATTTTTATTTTTTGTTTCCTCTGGATGTAGACCTAAGCAGAGACTGACGAAAGACACATTCAATGAAAGGCGTTGTTAGGCTGCCAAAATACTACAGTCTCCTGAAATCTCAACATATTTTTTTTTCCGAACTTCATGATAATTTCAAGTAATGAGCAGTACACCAATAAAACGTGGATGTTCAAGTTTCGTTCTCCTAGGTTGAAGCATTCGTTTGCAGTAACAGCTTGAATTTTTAGTTTTCACTCTGTTTTCTCCTATATTGACAGATGCAGTTCGAACTCTAAATCAAACATGGTTTGTGCTAGCTTCTTGAAACTTGACACAATAAAGTAGTTCTACGTTCTATCTCTAAGGTTTGTTTCCTCTTGATGTAGCCTTAAGAAGTGACTGGCGAATAACACTTTCAATGAAAGGCGTTGTTAAGCTTCCAAAAAACGACCGTCTCCTGAAATCTCAACATATATCTTTTCATCCAATCTTCATGATTCTTTCAAGTATTGATCAGTACACCAATCAAACGTGGATGCCCAAGGTTTGTTCTTCTAGGTTGTAGCATTCGTTTGCAGGAACAGTTAGAAATTATAGGTTTCACTCTGTTTTCTCCTATATTGACAGATTCAGTTAGAACTCTAAATCAAACACGGTTTGTGCTAGCTTCTTGAAACTTGACACAATAAAGTAGTTCTACGTTCTATCTCTAAGGTTTGTTTCCTCTTGTATCCTAAAGCTGGGACTGGCGAATAACACTTATACTGAAAGGGGTTGCCAAACTTCCAACACTCAGCAGTCTCCTGAAATCTCAGCATATATTTTTTCATCCAATCTTCATGATACTTTCAAGTAATGATCAGTACACCAATCCCACTTGGATGCAAAAGTTTAGTTCTCCTAGATTGAAGCATTCTTTTGGAGTAACAGTTTGAATTTTTAGGTTTCACTCTGTTTTCTCCTATATTGACAAATGTAGTTCGAACTCTAAATCAAACACGGTTTGTGCTAGCTTCTTGAAACTTGAAACAGTAAAGCAGTTCCACATTCTATTTTTATTTTTTGTTTCCTCTGGATGTAGACCTAAGCAGAGACTGACGAAAGACACATTCAATGAAAGGCATTGTTAGGCTGCCAAAATACTACAGTCTCCTGAAATCTCAACATATTTTTTTTCCGACCTTCATGATAATTTTAAGTAATGAGCAGTACACCAATATAACGTGGATGTTCAAGTTTCGTTCTCCTAGGTTGAAGCATTCGTTTGCAGTAACAGTTTGAATTTTTAGTTTTCACTCTGTTTTCTCCTATATTGACAGATGCAGATCGAACTCTAAATCAAACATGTTTTGTGCTAGCTTCCTGAAACTTGACACAATAAAGTAGTTCTACGTTCTATCTCTAAGGTTTGTTTCCTCTTGATGTAGCCTTAAGCAGAGACTGGCGAATAACACTTTCAATGAAAGGCGTTGTTAAGCTTCCAAAAAACTACCGTCTCCTGAAATCTCAACATATATTTTTTCATCCAATCTATATGATTCTTTCAAGTATTGATCAGTACACCAATCAAACGTGGATGCCCAAGTTTTGTTCTTCTAGGTTGTAGCATTCGTTTGCAGGAACTGTTAGAAATTATAGGTTTCACTCTGTTTTCTCCTATATTGACAGATGCAGTTAGAACTCTAAATCAAACACGGTTTGTGCTAGCTTCTTGAAACTTGAAACAGTAAAGTAGTTCTACATTCTATTTTTATTCTTTGTTTCCTCTGGATGTAGACCTAAGCAGAGACTGACGAAAGACACATTCAATGAAAGGCGTTGTTAGGCTGCCAAAATACTACAGTCTCCCGAAATCTCAACATATTTTTTTTCCGACCTTCATGATAATTTCAAGTAATGAGCAGTACACCAATAAAACGTGGATGTTCAAGTTTCGTTCTCCTAGGTTGAAGCATTTGTTTGCAGTAACAGTTTGAATTTTTAGTTTTCACTCTGTTTTCTCCTATATTGACAGATGCAGTTTGAAGTCTAAATCAAACATGGTTTGTGCTAGCTTCTTGAAACTTGACACAATAAAGTAGTTCTACGTTCTATCTCTAAGGTTTGTTTCCTCTTGATGTAGCCTTAAGCAGAGACTGGCGAATAACACTTTCAATGAAAGGCGTTGTTAAGCTTCCAAAAAACTACCGTCTCCTGAAATCTCAACATATATTTTTTCATCCAATCTTCATTATTCTTTCAAGTATTGATGAGTACACCAATCAAACGTGGATGCCCAAGTTTTGTTCTTCTAGGTTGTAGCATTCATTTGCAGGAACAGTTAGAAATTATAGGTTTCACTCTGTTTTCTCCTATATTGACAGATGCAGTTAGAACTCTAAATCAAACACGGTTTGTGCTAGCTTCTTGAAACTTGACACAATAAAGTAGTTCTACGTTCTATCTCTAAGGTTTGTTTCCTCTTGTATCCTAAAGCTGGGACTGGCGAATAACACTTATACTGAAAGGGGTTGCCAAACTTCCAACACACTAGAGTCTTCTGAAATCTCAACATATATTTTTTCATCCAATCTTCATGATACTTTCAAGTAATGATCAGTACACCAATCCCACTTGGATGCCAAAGTTTAGTTCTCCTAGATTGAAGCATTCTTTTGGAGTAACAGTTTGAATTTTTAGGTTTCACTCTGTTTTCTCCTATATTGACAAATGTAGTTCGAACTCTAAATCAAACACGGTTTGTGCTAGCTTCTTGAAACTTGAAACAGTAAAGTAGTTCTACATTCTATTTTTATTCTTTGTTTCCTCTGGATGTAGACCTAAGCAGAGACTGACGAAAGACACATTCAATGAAAGGCGTTGTTAGGATGCCAAAATACTACAGTCTCCTGAAATCTCAACATATTTTTTTTTCCAACCTTCATGATAATTTCATGTAATCAGCAGTACACCAATAAAACGTGGATGTTCAAGTTTCGTTCTCCTAGCTTGAAGCATTCGTTTGCAGTAACAGTTTGAATTTTTAGTTTTCACTCTGTTTTCTCCTATATTGACAGATGCAGTTCGAACTCTAAATCAAACATGGTTTGTGCTAGCTTCTTGAAACTTGACACGATAATGTAGTTCCACGTTCTATCTCTAAGTTTTTTTTCCTCTTGATGTAGCCTTAAGCAGAGACTGGCGAATAACACTTTCAATGAAAGGCGTTGTTAAGCTCCCGAAAAACGACCGTCTCCTGAAATCTCAACATATATCTTTTCATCCAATCTTCATGATTCTTTCAAGTATTGATCAGTACACCAATCAAACGTGGATGCCCAAGTTTTGTTCTTCTAGGTTGTAGCATTCGTTTGCAGGAACAGTTAGAAATTATAGGTTTCACTCTGTTTTCTCCTATATTGACAGTTGCACTTAGAACTCTAAATCAAACACGGTTTGTGCTAGCTTCTTGAAACTTGACACAGTAAAGTAGTTCTACTTTCTATCTCTAAGGCTTGTTTCCTCTTGTATCCTAAAGCTGGGACTGGCGAATAACACTTATACTGAAAGGGGTTGCCAAACTTCCAACACACTAGAGTCTCCTGAAATCTCAACATATATTTTTTCATCCAATCTTCATGATACTTTCAAGTAATGATCAGTACACCAATCCCACTTGGATGCCAAAGTTTAGTTCTCCCAGATTGAAGCATTCTTTTGGAGTAACAGTTTGAATTTTTAGGTTTCACTCTGTTTTCTCCTATATTGACAAATGTAGTTCGAACTCTAAATCAAACACGGTTTGTGCTAGCTTCTTGAAACTTGAAACAGTAAAGTAGTTCTACATTCTATTTTTATTTTTTGGTTCCTCTGGATGTAGACCTAAGCAGAGACTGACGAAAGACACATTCAATGAAAGGCGTTGTTAGGCTGCCAAAATACTACAGTCTCCTGAAATCTCAACATATTTTTTTTCCGACCTTCATGATCATTTCAAGTAATGAGCAGTACACCAATAAAACGTGGATGTTCAAGTTTCGTTCTCCTAGGTTGAAGCATTCGTTTGCAGTAACAGTTTGAATTTTTAGTTTTCACTCTGTTTTCTCCTATATTGACAGATGCAGTTCGAACTCTAAATCAAACATGGTTTGTGCTAGCTTCTTGAAACTTGACACAATAAAGTAGTTCTAGGTTCTATCTCTAAGGTTTGTTTCCTCTTGATGTAGCCTTAAGCAGAGACTGGCGAATAACACTTTCAATGAAAGGCGTTGTTAAGCTTCCAAAAAACTACCGTCTCCTGAAATCTAAACATATATTTTTTCATCCAATCTTCATGATTCCTTCAAGTATTGATCAGTACACCAATCAAACGTGGATGCCCAAGTTTTGTTCTTCTAGTTTGTAGCATTCGTTTGCAGGAACAGTTAGAAATTATAGGTTTCACACTGTTTTCTCCTATATTGACAGATGCAGTTAGAACTGTAAATCAAACACCGTTTGTGCTAGCTTCTTGAAACTAGACACAATAAAGTAGTTCTACGTTCTATCTCTAAGGTTTGTTTCCTCTTGTATCCTAAAGCTGGGACTGGCGAATAACACTTATACTGAAAGGGGTTGCCAAACTTCCAACACACTAGAGTCTCCTGAAATCTCAACATATATTTTTTCATCCAATCTTCATGATACTTTCAAGTAATGATCAGTACACCAATCCCACTTGGATGCCAAAGTTTAGTTCTCCTAGATTGAAGCATTCTTTTGGAGTAACAGTTTGAATTTTTAGGTTTCACTCTGTTTTCTCCTATATTGACAGATGCATTTCGAACTCTAAATCAAACATGGTTTGTGCTAGCTTCTTGAAACTTGACACAATAAAGTAGTTCTACGTTCTATCTCTAAGGTTTGTTTCCTCTTGATGTAGCCTTAAGCAGAGACGGGCGAATAACACTTTCAATGTAAGGCGTTGTTAAGCTTCCAAAAAACTACCGTCTCCTGAAATCTCAACATATATTTTTTCATCCAATCTTCATGATTCTTTCAAGTATTGATCAGTACACCAATCAAACGTGGATGTCCAAGTTTTGTTCTTCTAGGTTGTAGCATTCGTTTGCAGGAACAGTTAGAAATTATAGGTTTCACTCTGTTTTCTCCTATATTGACAGATGCAGTTAGAACTCTAAATCAAACACGGTTTGTGCTAGCTTCATGAAACTTGACACAATAAAGTAGTTCTACGTTCTATCTCTAAGGTTTGTTTCCTCTTGTATCCTAAAGCTGGGACTGGCGAATAACACTTATACTGAAAGGGGTTGCCAAACTTCCAACACAATAGAGTCTCCTGAAATCTCAACATATATTTTTTCATCCAATCTTCATGATACTTTCAAGTAATGATCAGTACACCAATCCCACTTGGATGCCAAAGTTTAGTTCTCCTAGATTGAAGCATTCTTTTGGAGTAACAGTTTGAATTTTTAGGTTTCACTCTGTTTTCTCCTATATTGACAAATGTAGTTCGAACTCTAAATCAAACACGGTTTGTGCTAGCTTCTTGAAACTTGAAACAGTTAAGTAGTTCTACATTCTATTTTTATTTTTTGTTTTCTCTGGATGTAGACCTAAGCAGAGACTGACGAAAGACACATTCAATGAAAGGCGTTGTTAGGCTGCCAAAATACTACAGTCTCCTGAAATCTCAACATATTTTTTTTTCCGACCTTCATGATAATTTCATGTAATCAGCAGTACACCAATAAAACGTGGATGTTCAAGTTTCGTTCTCCTAGCTTGAAGCATTGGTTTGCAGTAACAGTTTGAATTTTTAGTTTTCACTCTGTTTTCTCCTATATTGACAGATGGAGTTCGAACTCTAAATCAAACATGGTTTGTGCTAGCTTCTTGAAACTTGACACGATAAAGTAGTTCTCTGTTCTATCTCTAAGGTTTGTTTCCTCTTGATGTAGCCTTAAGCAGAGACTGGCGAATAACACTTTCAATGAAAGGCGTTGTTAAGCTTCCGAAAAACTACCGTCTCCTGAAATCTCAACATATAACTTTTCATCCAATCACATGATTCTTTCAAGTATTGATCAGTACACCAATCAAACGTGGATGCCCAAGTTTTGTTCTTCTAGGTTGTAGCATTCGTTTGCAGGAACAGTTAGAAATTATAGGTTTCACTCTGTTTTCTCCTATATTGACAGATGCAGTTAGAACTCTAAATCAAACACGGTTTGTGCTAGCTTCTTGAAACTTGACACAATAAAGTAGTTCTACGTTCTATCTCTAAGGTTTGTTTCCTCTTGTATCCTAAAGCTGGGACTGGCGAATAACACTTATACTGAAGGGGTTGCCAAACTTCCAACACACTAGAGTCTCCTGAAATCTCAACATATATTTTTTCATCCAATCTTCATGATACTTTCAAGTAATGATCAGTACACCAATCCCACTTGGATGCCAAAGTTTAGTTCTCCTAGATTGAAGCATTCTTTTGGAGTAACAGTTTGAATTTTTAGGTTTCACTCTGTTTTCTCCTATATTGACAAATGTAGTTCGAACTCTAAATCAAACACGGTTTGTGCTAGCTTCTTGAAACTTGAAACAGTAAAGTAGTTCTACATTCTATTTTTATTTTTTGTTTCCTCTGGATGTAGACCTAAGCAGAGACTCACGAAAGACACATTCAATGAAAGGCGTTGTTAGGCTGCCAAAATACCACAGTCTCCTGAAATCTCAACATATTTTTTTTTCCGACCTTCATGATCATTTCAAGTAATGAGCAGTACATCAATAAAACGTGGATGTTCAAGTTTCGTTCTCCTAGGTTGAAGCATTCGTTTGCAGTAACAGTTTGAATTTTTAGTTTTCACTCTGTTTTCTCCTATATTGACAGATGCAGTTCGAACTCTAAATCAAACATGGTTTGTGCTAGCTTCTTGAAACTTGACACGATAAAGTAGTTCTACGTTCTATCTCTAATGTTTGTTTCCTCTTGATGTAACCTTAAGCAGACACTGGCGAATAACACTTTCAATGAAAGGCGTTGTTAAGCTTCCGAAAAACTACCGTCTCCTGAAATCTCAACATATATCTTTTCATCCAATCTTCATGATTCTTTCAAGTATTGATCAGTACACCAATCAAACGTGGATGCCCAAGTTTTGTTCTTCTAGGTTGTAGCATTCGTTTGCAGGAACAGTTAGGAATTATAGGTTTCACACTGTTTTCTCCTATATTGACAGATGCAGTTAGAACTCTAAATCAAACACGGTTTGTGCTAGCTTCTTGAAACTTGACACAGTAAAGTAGTTCTACGTTCTATCTCTAAGGATTGTTTCCTCTTGTATCCTAAAGCTGGGACCTGCGAATAACACTTATACTGAAAGGGTTTGCCAAACTTCCAACACACTAGAGTCTCCTGAAATTTCAACATATATTTTTTCATCCAATCTTCATGATACTTTCAAGTAATGATCAGTACACCAATCCCACTTCGATGCCAAAGTTTAGTTCTCCTAGATTGAAGCATTCTTTTGGAGTAACAGTTTGAATTTTTAGGTTTCACTCTGTTTTCTCCTATATTGACAAATGTAGTTCGAACTCTAAATCAAACACGGTTTGTGCTAGCTTCTTGAAACTTGAAACAGTTAAGTAGTTCTACATTCTATTTTTATTTTTTGTTTCCTCTGGATGTGGACCTAAGCAGAGACTGACGAAAGACACATTCAATGAAAGGCGTTGTTAGGCTGCCAAAATACTACAGTCTCCTGAAATCTCAACATATTTTTTTTCCGACCTTCATGATAATTTCATGTAATCAGCAGTACACCAATAAAACGTGGATGTTCAAGTTTCGTTCTCCTACCTTGAAGCATTGGTTTGCAGTAACAGTTTGAATTTTTAGTATTCACTCTGTTTTCTCCTATATTGACAGATGGAGTTCGAACTCTAAATCAAACATGGTTTGTGCTAGCTTCTTGAAACTTGACACAATAAAGTAGTTCTATGTTCTATCTCTAAGGTTTGTTTCCTCTTGATGTAGCCTTAAGCAGAGACTGGCGAATAACACTTTCAATGAAAGGCGTTGTTAAGCTTCCATAAAACTGCCGTCTGCTGAAATCTCAACATATATCTTTTCATCCAATCTTCATGATTCTTTCAAGTATTGATCAGTACACCAATCAAACGTGGATGCCCAAGTTTTGTTCTTCTAGGTTGTAGCATTCGTTTGCAGGAACAGTAAGAAATTATAGGTTTCACTCTGTTTTCTCCTATATTGACAGATGCAGTTAGAACTCTAAATCAAACACGGTTTGTGCTAGCTTCTTGAAACTTGACACAATAAAGTAGTTCTACGTTATATCTCTAAGGTTTGTTTCCTCTTGTATCCTAAAGCTGGGACTGGCGAATAACACTTATACTGAAAGGGGTTGCCAAACTTCCAACTCACTAGAGTCTCCTGAAATCTCAACATATATTTTTTCATCCAATCTTCATGATACTTTCAAGTAATGATCAGTACACCAATCCCACTTGGATGCCAAAGTTTAGTTCTCCTAGATTGAAGCATTCTTTTGGAATAACAGTTTGAATTTTTAGGTTTCACTCTGTTTTCTCCTATATTGACAGATGCAGTTCGAACTCTAAATCAAACATGGTTTGTGCTAGCTTCTTGAAACTTGACACAATAAAGTAGTTCTAGGTTCTATCTCTAAGGTTTGTTTCCTCTTGATGTAGCCTTAAGCAGAGACTGGCGAATAACACTTTCAATGAAAGGCGTTGTTAAGCTTCCAAAAAACTACCGTCTCCTGAAATCTAAACATATATTTTTTCATCCAATCTTCATGATTCCTTCAAGTATTGATCAGTACACCAATCAAACGTGGATGCCCAAGTTTTGTTCTTCTAGGTTGTAGCATTCGTTTGCAGGAACAGTTAGAAATTATAGGTTTCACACTGTTTTCTCCTATATTGACAGATGCAGTTAGAACTGTAAATCAAACACCGTTTGTGCTAGCTTCTTGAAACTTGACACAATAAAGTAGTTCTACATTCTATCTCTAAGGTTTGTTTCCTCTTGTATCCTAAAGCTGGGACTGGCGAATAACACTTATACTGAAAGGGGTTGCCAAACTTCCAACACACTAGAGTCTCCTGAAATCTCAACATATATTTTTTCATCCAATCTTCATGATACTTTCAAGTAATGATCAGTACACCAATCCCACTTGGATGCCAAAGATTAGTTCTCCTAGATTGAAGCATTCTTTTGGAGTAACAGTTTGAATTTTTAAGTTTCACTCTGTTTTCTCCTATATTGACAGATGCAGTTCGAACTCTAAATCAAACATGGTTTGTGCTAGCTTCTTGAAACTTGACACAATAAAGTAGTTCTACGTTCTATCTCTAAGGTTTGTTTCCTCTTGATGTAGCCTTAAGCAGAGACTGGCGAATAACACTTTCAATGAAAGGCGTTGTTAAGCTTCCGAAAAACTACCGTCTCCTGAAATCTCAACATATAACTTTTCATCCAATCACATGATTCTTTCAAGTATTGATCAGTACACCAATCAAACGTGGATGCCCAAGTTTTGTTCTTCTAGGTTGTAGCATTCGTTTGCAGGAACAGTTAGAAATTATAGGTTTCACTCTGTTTTCTCCTATATTGACAGATGCAGTTAGAACTCTAAATCAAACACGGTTTGTGCTAGCTTCTTGAAACTTGACACAATAAAGTAGTTCTACGTTCTATCTCTAAGGTTTGTTTCCTCTTGTATCCTAAAGCTGGGACTGGCGAATAACACTTATACTGAAGGGGTTGCCAAACTTCCAACACACTAGAGTCTCCTGAAATCTCAACATATATTTTTTCATCCAATCTTCATGATACTTTCAAGTAATGATCAGTACACCAATCCCACTTGGATGCCAAAGTTTAGTTCTCCTAGATTGAAGCATTCTTTTGGAGTAACAGTTTGAATTTTTAGGTTTCACTCTGTTTTCTCCTATATTGACAAATGTAGTTCGAACTCTAAATCAAACACGGTTTGTGCTAGCTTCTTGAAACTTGAAACAGTAAAGTAGTTCTACATTCTATTTTTATTTTTTGTTTCCTCTGGATGTAGACCTAAGCAGAGACTCACGAAAGACACATTCAATGAAAGGCGTTGTTAGGCTGCCAAAATACCACAGTCTCCTGAAATCTCAACATATTTTTTTTCCGACCTTCATGATCATTTCAAGTAATGAGCAGTACATCAATAAAACGTGGATGTTCAAGTTTCGTTCTCCTAGGTTGAAGCATTCGTTTGCAGTAACAGTTTGAATTTTTAGTTTTCACTCTGTTTTCTCCTATATTGACAGATGCAGTTCGAACTCTAAATCAAACATGGTTTGTGCTAGCTTCTTGAAACTTGACACGATAAAGTAGTTCTAAGTTCTATCTCTAATGTTTGTTTCCTCTTGATGTAACCTTAAGCAGACACTGGCGAATAACACTTTCAATGAAAGGCGTTGTTAAGCTTCCGAAAAACTACCGTCTTCTGAAATCTCAACATATATCTTTCATCCAATCTTCATGATTCTTTCAAGTATTGATCAGTACACCAATCAAACGTGGATGCCCAAGTTTTGTTCTTCTAGGTTGTAGCATTCGTTTGCAGGAACAGTTAGGAATTATAGGTTTCACACTGTTTTCTCCTATATTGACAGATGCAGTTAGAACTCTAAATCAAACACGGTTTGTGCTAGCTTCTTGAAACTTGACACAGTAAAGTAGTTCTACGTTCTATCTCTAAGGATTGTTTCCTCTTGTATCCTAAAGCTGGGACCTGCGAATAACACTTATACTGAAAGGGGTTGCCAAACTTCCAACACACTAGAGTCTCCTGAAATTTCAACATATATTTTTTCATCCAATCTTCATGATACTTTCAAGTAATGATCAGTACACCAATCCCACTTCGATGCCAAAGTTTAGTTCTCCTAGATTGAAGCATTCTTTTGGAGTAACAGTTTGAATTTTTAGGTTTCACTCTGTTTTCTCCTATATTGACAAATGTAGTTCGAACTCTAAATCAAACACGGTTTGTGCTAGCTTCTTGAAACTTGAAACAGTTAAGTAGTTCTACATTCTATTTTTATTTTTTGTTTCCTCTGGATGTGGACCTAAGCAGAGACTGACGAAAGACACATTCAATGAAAGGCGTTGTTAGGCTGCCAAAATACTACAGTCTCCTGAAATCTCAACATATTTTTTTTTCCGACCTTCATGATAATTTCATGTAATCAGCAGTACACCAATAAAACGTGGATGTTCAAGTTTCGTTCTCCTAGCTTGAAGCATTGGTTTGCAGTAACAGTTTGAATTTTTAGTATTCACTCTGTTTTCTCCTATATTGACAGATGGAGTTCGAACTCTAAATCAAACATGGTTTGTGCTAGCTTCTTGAAACTTGACACAATAAAGTAGTTCTATGTTCTATCTCTAAGGTTTGTTTCCTCTTGATGTAGCCTTAAGCAGAGACTGGCGAATAACACTTTCAATGAAAGGCGTTGTTAAGCTTCCATAAAACTGCCGTCTGCTGAAATCTCAACATATATCTTTTCATCCAATCTTCATGATTCTTTCAAGTATTGATCAGTACACCAATCAAACGTGGATGCCCAAGTTTTGTTCTTCTAGGTTGTAGCATTCGTTTGCAGGAACAGTAAGAAATTATAGGTTTCACTCTGTTTTCTCCTATATTGACAGATGCAGTTAGAACTCTAAATCAAACACGGTTTGTGCTAGCTTCTTGAAACTTGACACAATAAAGTAGTTCTACGTTATATCTCTAAGGTTTGTTTCCTCTTGTATCCTAAAGCTGGGACTGGCGAATAACACTTATACTGAAAGGGGTTGCCAAACTTCCAACTCACTAGAGTCTCCTGAAATCTCAACATATATTTTTTCATCCAATCTTCATGATACTTTCAAGTAATGATCAGTACACAAATCCCACTTGGATGCCAAAGTTTAGTTCTCCTAGATTGAAGCATTCTTTTGGAATAACAGTTTGAATTTTTAGGTTTCACTCTGTTTTCTCCTATATTGACAGATGCAGTTCGAACTCTAAATCAAACATGGTTTGTGCTAGCTTCTTGAAACTTGACACAATAAAGTAGTTCTAGGTTCTATCTCTAAGGTTTGTTTCCTCTTGATGTAGCCTTAAGCAGAGACTGGCGAATAACACTTTCAATGAAAGGCGTTGTTAAGCTTCCAAAAAACTACCGTCTCCTGAAATCTAAACATGTATTTTTTCATCCAATCTTCATGATTCCTTCAAGTATTGATCAGTACACCAATCAAACGTGGATGCCCAAGTTTTGTTCTTCTAGGTTGTAGCATTCGTTTGCAGGAACAGTTAGAAATTATAGGTTTCACACTGTTTTCTCCTATATTGACAGATGCAGTTAGAACTGTAAATCAAACACCGTTTGTGCTAGCTTCTTGAAACTTGACACAATAAAGTAGTTCTACATTCTATCTCTAAGGTTTGTTTCCTCTTGTATCCTAAAGCTGGGACTGGCGAATAACACTTATACTGAAAGGGGTTGCCAAACTTCCAACACACTAGAGTCTCCTGAAATCTCAACATATATTTTTTCATCCAATCTTCATGATACTTTCAAGTAATGATCAGTACACCAATCCCACGTGGATGCCAAAGTTTAGTTCTCCTAGATTGAAGCATTCTTTTGGAGTAACAGTTTGAATTTTTAGGTTTCACTCTGTTTTCTCCTATATTGACAGATGCAGTTCGAACTCTAAATCAAACATGGTTTGTGCTAGCTTCTTGAAACTTGACACAATAAAGTAGTTCTACGTTCTATCTCTAAGGTTTGTTTCCTCTTGATGTAGCCTTAAGCAGAGACCGGCGAATAACACTTTCAATGAAAGGCGTTGTTAAGCTTCCAAAAAACTACCGTCTCCTGAAACCTCAACATATATTTTTTCATCCAATCTTCATGATTCTTTCAAGTATTGATCAGTACACCAATCAAACGTGGATGCCCAAGTTTTGTTCTTCTAGGTTGTAGCATTCGTTTGCAGGAACAGTTAGAAATTATAGGTTTCACTCTGTTTTCTCCTATATTGACAGATGCAGTTAGAACTCTAAATCAAACACGGTTTGTGCTAGCTTCTTGAAACTTGACACAATAAAGTAGTTCTACGTTCTATCTCTAAGGTTTGTTTCCTCTTGTATCCTAAAGCTGGGACTGGCGAATACCACTTATACTGAAAGGGGTTGCCAAACTTCCAACACACTAGAGTCTCCTGAAATCTCAACATATATTTTTTCATCCAATCTTCATGATACTTTCGAGTAATGATCAGTACACCAATCCCACTTGGATGCCAAAGTTTAGTTCTCCTAGATTGAAGCATTCTTTTGGAGTAACAGTTTGAATTTTCAGGTTTCACTCTGTTTTCTCCTATATTGACAAATGTAGTTCGAACTCTAAATCAAACACGGTTTGTGCTAGCTTCTTAAAACTTGAAACAGTTAAGTAGTTCTACATTCTATTTTTATTTTTTGTTTCCTCTGGATGTAGACCTAAGCAGAGACTGACGAAAGACACATTCAATGAAAGGCGTTGTTAGGCTGCCAAAATACTACAGTCTCCTGAAATCTCAACATATTTTTTTTTCCGACCTTCATGATAATTTCATGTAATCAGCAGTACACCAATAAAACGTGGATGTTCAAGTTTCGTTCTCCTAGCTTGAAGCATTGGTTTGCAGTAACAGTTTGAATTTTTAGTTTTCCCTCTGTTTTCTCCTATATTGACAGATGGAGTTCGAACTCTAAATCAAACATGGTTTGTGCTAGCTTCTTGAAACTTGACACGATAAGTAGTTCTCCGTTCTATCTCTAAGGTTTGTTTCCTCTTGATGTAGCCTTAAGCAGAGACTGGCGAATAACACTTTCAATGAAAGGCGTTGTTAAGCTTCCGAAAAACTACCGTCTCCTGAAATCTCAACATATAACTTTTCATCCAATCACATGATTCTTTCAAGTATTGATCAGTACACCAATCAAACGTGGATGCCCAAGTTTTGTTCTTCTAGGTTGTAGCATTCGTTTGCAGGAACAGTTAGAAATTATAGGTTTCACTCTGTTTTCTCCTATATTGACAGATGCAGTTAGAACTCTAAATCAAACACGGTTTGTGCTAGCTTCTTGAAACTTGACACAATAAAGTAGTTCTACGTTCTATCTCTAAGGTTTGTTTCCTCTTGTATCCTAAAGCTGGGACTGGCGAATAACACTTATACTGAAAGGGGTTGCCAAACTTCCAACACACTAGAGTCTCCTGTAATCTCAACATATATTTTTTCATCCAATCTTCATGATACTTTCAAGTAATGATCAGTACACCAATCCCACTTGGATGCCAAAGTTTAGTTCTCCTAGATTGAAGCATTCTTTTGGAGTAACAGTTTGAATTTTTAGGTTTCACTCTGTTTTCTCCTATATTGACAAATGTAGTTCGAACTCTAAATCAAACACGGTTTGTGCTAGCTTCTTGAAACTTGAAACAGTAAAGTAGTTCTACATTCTATTTTTATTTTTTGTTTCCTCTGGATGTAGACCTAAGCAGAGACTCACGAAAGACACATTCAATGAAAGGCGTTGTTAGGCTGCCAAAATACCACAGTCTCCTGAAATCTCAACATATTTTTTTTCCGACCTTCATGATCATTTCAAGTAATGAGCAGTACATCAATAAAACGTGGATGTTCAAGTTTCGTTCTCCTAGGTTGAAGCATTCGTTTGCAGTAACAGTTTGAATTTTTAGTTTTCACTCTGTTTTCTCCTATATTGACAGATGCAGTTCGAACTCTAAATCAAACATGGTTTGTGCTAGCTTCTTGAAACTTGACACGATAAAGTAGTTCTACGTTCTATCTCTAATGTTTGTTTCCTCTTGATGTAGCCTTAAGCAGACACTGGCGAATAACACTTTCAATGAAAGGCGTTGTTAAGCTTCCGAAAAACTACCGTCTCCTGAAATCTCAACATATATCTTTTTCATCCAATCTTCATGATTCTTTCAAGTATTGATCAGTACACCAATCAAACGTGGATGCCCAAGTTTTGTTCTTCTAGGTTGTAGCATTCGTTTGCAGGAACAGTTAGGAATTATAGGTTTCACACTGTTTTCTCCTATATTGACAGATGCAGTTAGAACTCTAAATCAAACACGGTTAGTGCTAGCTTCTTGAAACTTGACACAGTAAAGTAGTTCTACGTTCTATCTCTAAGGATTGTTTCCTCTTGTATCCTAAAGCTGGGACCTGTGAATAACACTTATACTGAAAGGGGTTGCCAAACTTCCAACACACTAGAGTCTCCTGAAATTTCAACATATATTTTTTCATCCAATCTTCATGATACTTTCAAGTAATGATCAGTACACCAATCCCACTTCGATGCCAAAGTTTAGTTCTCCTAGATTGAAGCATTCTTTTGGAGTAACAGTTTTGAATTTTTAGGTTTCACTCTGTTTTCTCCTATATTGACAAATGTAGTTCGAACTCTAAATCAAACTTGGTTTGTGCTAGCTTCTTGAAACTTGAAACAGTTAAGTAGTTCTACATTCTATTTTTATTTTTTGTTTCCTCTGGATGTAGACCTAAGCAGAGACTGACGAAAGACACATTCAATGAAAGGCGTTGTTAGGCTGCCAAAATACTACAGTCTCCTGAAATCTCAACATATTTTTTTTCCGACCTTCATGATAATTTCATGTAATCAGCAGTACACCAATAAAACGTGGATGTTCAAGTTTCGTTCTCCTAGCTTGAAGCATTGGTTTGCAGTAACAGTTTGAATTTTTAGTATTCACTCTGTTTTCTCCTATATTGACAGATGGAGTTCGAACTCTAAATCAAACATGGTTTGTGCTAGCTTCTTGAAACTTGACACAATAAAGTAGTTCTATGTTCTATCTCTAAGGTTTGTTTCCTCTTGATGTAGCCTTAAGCAGAGACTGGCGAATAACACTTTCAATGAAAGGCGTTGTTAAGCTTCCATAAAACTGCTGTCTGCTGAAATCTCAACATATATCTTTTCATCCAATCTTCATGATTCTTTCAAGTATTGATCAGTACACCAATCAAACGTGGATGCCCAAGTTTTGTTCTTCTAGGTTGTAGCATTCGTTTGCAGGAACAGTAAGAAATTTATAGGTTTCACTCTGTTTTCTCCTATATTGACAGATGCAGTTAGAAATCTAAATCAAACACGGTTTGTGCTAGCTTCTTGAAACTTGACACAGTAAAGTAGTTCTACTTTCTATCTCTAAGGCTTGTTTCCTCTTGTATCCTAAAGCTCGGACTGGCGAATAACACTTATACTGAAAGGGGTTGCCAAACTTCCAACACACTAGAGTCTCCTGAAATCTCAACATATATTTTTTCATCCAATCTTCATGATACTTTCAAGTAATGATCAGTACACCAATCCCACTTGGATGCCAAAGTTTAGTTCTCCCAGATTGAAGCATTCTTTTGGAGTAACAGTTTGAATTTTTAGGTTTCACTCTGTTTTCTCCTATATTGACAAATGTAGTTCGAACTCTAAATCAAACACGGTTTGTGCTAGCTTCTTGAAACTTGAAACAGTAAAGTAGTTCTACATTCTATTTTTATTTTTTGGTTCCTCTGGATGTAGACCTAAGCAGAGACTGACGAAAGACACATTCAATGAAAGGCGTTGTTAGGCTGCCAAAATACTACAGGCTCCTGAAATCTCAACATATTTTTTTTCCGACCTTCATGATCATTTCAAGTAATGAGCAGTACACCAATAAAACGTGGATGTTCAAGTTTCGTTCTCCTAGGTTGAAGCATTCGTTTGCAGTAACAGTTTGAATTTTTAGTTTTCACTCTGTTTTCTCCTATATTGACAGATGGAGTTCGAACTCTAAATCAAACATGGTTTGTGCTAGCTTCTTGGAAACTTGACACGATAAAGTAGTTC